>NC_135217.1:11130208-11210208 GCF_052324685.1 Brachyhypopomus gauderio
ACACACACACACACACACACACACACACACACACACACACACACACACACACACACACACACACACACAGCGCTCAGAAAATGACCGCACAAGCCCAAACTCGGATTTCCAGCACAGATAATTTATGTACACACATACACAAAGTGAAATAGACTTTATATTAGCTCGCAGCAGGGTGCAATAATGTCACGTACGAACTGGATATCTCCCCTGTCGCTAAGCTCCTCTGTGTCAAAACACTCAACACCAGAGTCACTCTTCTCTCTCTCTCTCACACACACACACACGCAGCTCAATCTCACTGAAGGTCTGCTCAGTCCAGCCAGCTCATATATCAGACCAGAGTGAGAGACAGCAGAAGGGAGAGACAAGAGAGAGATGGAGAAAAAGAGAGAGAGAGAAAAGAGACAGGTATGTTAATATGTTCAGCGTTAACAGATATTCAGTGCACAGAAGATAAGACAGGAGAAGGGGGCTTGTGCTTTTCTCTCAAAATGCCAGAACTTTCCACAGCTCTTATCTCGAAGCCAGACAGAGGTTGAAAGGACACGGGTGAGTAGAGGGGGGCTGAAACACAGGCTTCCTGATCAGGCAAAGCAAGGCGTGGATTCTTGCTACAGGCACTTTTCCTTTCAAGCGACTTTATCCAGACCACTTCTCAAACAGTGGTGTTCCTCCAGACACCGGACCCGGCCTCCGGGGGTCTGGAACTCTAGCAGCCAACGGGGACAGGCCGCAGCGAGAAGCCAGCCAATCACAGGCCGGCTGGCACAGAGTGTTAGCCTGGGGGCGGGATCGTTCATCAAAGAGCATTTATGAGCGACAGAGCAGAGACTGGCCTGATGAAATTTCAGTGACGGCCCAAGCAGCCTAACGACCCATGGACCCCCCCCTCCACACGGCCAGCTTTGTCAGCTGACTCTGCCTGTCCCCTGTAACCCGACTTCACCCTTTTGTGTTTTGGGATCCTGTTCTCCTGATCTGGCAGGACTCGCGCTGGCCCGTTCTTTGTCCTCCCAGAACAGCGTCTTAAGTGCTCCAGTTAATCTCAATGCATTAAACGCTCCCGCTTACGCCAGTGGGCACACAATGGAACGCAGGACACGAGATATACAAGATATGCACAGAGACGGTAGAAGCAAGGGTACACACACTGGCACTACCACCTTCCTATATGTGTACACACACACACACACACACACACACACACACACACACACACACACACACAGGCACTACCACCTTCCTATATCTGTACACACACACACACACACACACACACAGGCACTACCACCTTCCTATATGTGTACACACACACACACACACCACACACACACACACACACACACACAGGCACTACCACCTTCCTATATGTGTACACACACACACACACACACACACACACACACACACACACACACACACACACTGGCACTACCACCTTCCTATATGTGTACACACACACACACACACACACACACACACACACACACACACACACACACACACACACACACTTTTATGCCACCTCTCTTATGCTCTCCCTGTTGTAGAAACCTCACTGCCTGCCCCCATTAGCTACTAATGGCAGACAGAGCCCCCTGGTAAAGCATAAAGTGTGAGCTGAATGGGACAGCCATCTGATCCAGACCCTGCTGGGAGCACAAACCCGGGAGGGCTGCAGGCAGGTAGCAGGGGGGCAGCCACCAAACACCCCCCACCCCCACCCCTTCATGGCTGGCGTGAACCGGAATTCACACGTGCAAGTGCAGAAATGGGACCCCACGCATACGCAAACACACACACACACACACTCTCACTCATGCCTGCAGCCATTAAAGCTTGGCGGTTTCACCGGAATCGTGCGCACAGAAGGCTCAGTGACCTCAGAGAGAGAGAGAGAGAGAGGAGAGAGAGAGAGAGAGAGAGAGAGAGAGAGAGAGAGGGAGGAGAGAGAGGAGAGAGAGAGAGAGGAGAGAGAGGAGAGGAGAGAGAGAGGAGAGAGAGAGAGAGAGAGAGAGAGAGAGAAGAGAGAGAGAAATATTACACTTCATCCTTACATCTGCGGTCACTCCGGTCATGCCGTGCTTTCAGAGCTCTCTCCACATGCGGCCCTGGCCACTCACCATGGTGCAAAACTTTCCTTTAAGCTTCTGCCTGGGTGACTGTGGCCATTGTTTACCCCGGCGTCTGCTGCTGGCTCAGTCCGCTGTGCGTCACGCTAAGCACACGCAGCGGCACCGCTGTGCGGGCCATGCCGGCTGCTCTCGTCCAAATGCCTTCCATGTTCCATGACGGATGATGCCGAGGGTTGGTGGTCCGAAAGCGAGGTGCAGAAGAACCTGGAGCGTCTCAGGAGCGTCTCAGGAGCGCGGAGGTGGTGCTCCGGGCTGACTCCCCTCGGACCAACCCTTCTCCACACCAGAAGAACTGAAGCCAGGTCACTTCATGCTCCCTCTGAAATCCTTAAATAACTGAGGCCCTCACTGCTATTGCTCTTCAAGCCACTCAGATCAGGAGATCAAACCTCAACACAACACAAAGCCACATTTCTGGGTGCTTTTGTTTATTGCAGGCAGGGAATTAAGGTATTTGGGAGCTGAGCTGGAAGGTGCTGGATTAGCATTAGATCAGCAGAACCTCATGGCCTGGTGTGTCAGTGGTACACTCCAGAGGCTGAGCAGTCATCTCGCTCTGTCCTCACAACCCGCCCACAGACCTCCCGCTTCGGAGCGAAGACACGCACCCTGGCTAACCCTGAGCCCATGCATATCTCACACACACACACACACACACACACACACACATCTAGCATGGCAGAGCAGTGAACGTGAGGAGCCGGGTTGGAGGCGAGTCACCCATCTAGTTGGGTCCGCCTTATCTGGTGCCAGAAGAAGATAACAACGTCTGCCCGTCACACCCTCAACACTCATCCAAGGAGACAGACGGACGGACAGACAGGCCAACAGACGGACGGACAGACAGGCCAACAGACGGACGGACAGACAGGCCAACAGACGGACGGACGAGACAGGCCAACAGACATACGCATCCACCACGTCATGCTGTGGAAGAACATAAACTCACAGCCAGTTAAGCAATTGCAAACACTCAAACACACACACAGCCTTCCCAAAATACAGACAAGCACAATCTTTGTGCTTTACAGGAGAATATCTGGACCCATGGCCCAATAATGACGATCCCGAGCTGACGCCAATCATTCATGTTTTCCACGTTTGCACAGATGTGTTACGCGGGCTTACAATTAATCTTACATTGGAGATAACAGATCCAATTAAACAGGTTAATCAGCTTGGCTCTTAAGACAATGTCATTACTGTTAGATATGCAAATGGACGTTAGCCATGGGCTGAAGGGAACCATAATACACTTTACGCTAACAACCACATTAATATCACCACCACTTCACCACCGACTGCTGATTGCCAAGCGTTTGTTGTTCAGGTCCAACACAGGATGTAAGGAAGGGCCCAAGTCCAGCCGGCAGATTCAGCCAGGGAAACGTGACAGACCCATGAATCAAGGCTGCGGCTTCATATATAACCACCTCAGCCGGCTTCCTTACTCCTCCTGTGTTTGTACTGATCTGCGAGGGGTTTTGCTGTGAGGGTTTGGGCTCAGGTTTGGGATGGGTAAAACTGGCTGGAAGCAGTGCGTTGCAGTGTGTCTTTGGGGTGAGCTAATCTCGCATGATTTACTAGCCGGGCTCTGCTCTTTGGCTGACTTAGGGCCACGTCTTGTGAAAAACACAATGGAGAAAGACACAATGCCCTATAAACCACCGGCCCGCTCCCCCCATCAGAGCGCAAATCCGGCCAGGGGAGGAACAAATCTCAAACCAAAAATCAAACAAGGCTTACCAGGATGAAGCGCTAGCCTCCCCTGACCCGCGAGCCAGACACCCGCGGGAAAACCAATATGGTCCGGATGGCCTGGCAGCACCATGTGGATTTGGGTGGCTCATGACTCCCAGACCCCAAGACCACACCTCCTCCTCCATACCACACACCTCCTCACCAAGACCACACCTCCCTCCTCCATACCACACCACCTCCTCCTCCATACCACACACCTCCTCACCAAGACCACACCTCCTCCTCCATACCACACCTCCTCCTCACCAAGACCACACCTCCTCCTCCATACCACACCACCTCCTCCTCCATACCACACCACCTCCTCACCAAGACCACACCTCCTCCTCCATACCACACCTCCTCCTCACCAAGCCCACACCTCCTTCTCCATACCACACCTCCTCCTCCTCCATACCACACCCCTCCTCACCAAGACCACACCTCCTCCTCCATACCACACCCCTCCTCACCAAGACCACACCTCCTCCTCCATACCACACACTCCTCACCAAGACCACACCTCCTCCTCCATACCACACCCCCTCCTCACCAAGACCACACCTCCTCCTCCTCCATACCACACCTCCTCCTCCTCCATACCACACCTCCTCCTCACCAAGACCACACCTCCTCCTCCATACCACACACCTCCTCACCAAGCCCACACACCTCCTCCTCCTCCATACCACACCTCCTCCTCCTCCATACCACACCCCTCCTCACCAAGACCACACCTCCTCCTCCTCCATACCACACCTCCTCCTCCATACCACACACCTCCTCACCAAGACCACACCTCCTCCTCCTCCATACCACACCTCCTCCTCCATACCACACACCTCCTCACCAAGCCCACACACCTCCTCCTCCTCCATACCACACCTCCTCCTCCTCCATACCACACCCCTCCTCACCAAGACCACACCTCCTCCTCCTCCATACCACACCTCCTCCTCCATACCACACACCTCCTCACCAAGACCACACCTCCTCCTCCTCCATACCACACCTCCTCCATACCACACCTCCTCCATACCACACCTCCTCCATACCACACCTCCTCACCAAGCCCACACATCCTCACCAAGCCCTCCAGCTCAAGACTGCCACACTGTGGAGCAATTAGAGTTCAAAGCCTTAATAACTTCCATTTCCGTCGTCTCCATTTTGAATAGAGGGTAAATACGTGTGGTGTGTGTGTGCTTTATCATAACTGAAAGGTACAAGCTTAAAGTTTATTGTCCATGTGTAACGGGTGATGTTTAACTGCTGTGCATGGGTGTGTGTGTCCTTGGCTAACAGCTTGACCTGAGGGACTCTCTCTCTCTCTCTCTCTCTCTCACTGTGTCACTCCTGTTTGTACTAGGAGAAAGGAGAAAGACAGGCATACATGCATGCTTCTCCCATTGACTCACTCTGGAAAACAGCTGTGCAAATGAGTGTATACACACACACACACACACACACACACACACACACACACACACACACAAACTAGAAATTCAAGCTATGAGGGGCAACCTCGATAAGGTTTCCTGGCAAGCAAAATAAAACGTTACATAACCCTCAGCGGAAAGAAACACTTAAACCAAGGTCTTGGGGGGAAAGGCCTGTTTGTCTGGGTTATAACCTCACCTCTTCATGCTGCTTTTGGCTACAGGGTCATTTCAAAAGGGGACAGGATCTGCAACCTGCACGGCCTGACTAGACATTCCACTCGCAACAATCCAAAAGAATGTTACTGCGCTCGGATTAACGGCACCACAGCTGGGGGCTGTTCCATCTGCGTCCCGCAGGAAACAGTCCTGAGAATCGCCTCGTCATGCAGGCGAGGAAGCAAACTCTCACCCAGGTCACCCGGGACTGGGCTGCCTACGGGTCCATGCCTGCTGTGGAGATCTCAACATGAGAGCTCAACATGTTCGGTTCTGTGCGTTTTCCCCATGATATGTGGGTCCTAATTTTGTTGCTCATGGTGCATGTGCACAACCACACACTACAACCCCCCCCCCCCCCCCCCACACACACACACACACACACACACACACACACACTCCCTAGAGCCAGGTCAGTTATCTGTCCATTCTTCACTTATCTCTCCTTGCTCTAAAAAGCCAAAAGATCTCACATTCCCATAATTTTGGTCTGACTGCGCCCAGCCTAATTTGCCTCAGCTCTCTGGCTCCCGGTGTCCCTCTCTAAGCAATTACTATCTGTATTTACAACCTGTCCCTGAGTCAGAGGTCATGATCCAACTGCCAGAATATAAAATTACACGACGACAGTGTGCTGTGGCCCTCCGACATTTCTGCCTCGTTTTCATTTTCTCTCTCTCCGTCACACACACACACACCCTGAGTAAGCCAGAACTTATTTTAAGACTTGATTGGAAGCATCTGTTCATTGACAATCACTCCTACAGAAAAGTATTGACACTCACACTCGCTTTCTTTCTTTGCGTTTAGTTTTTCCTCGCCACCATCCCTCATGGTGCAATTAAATACGAGAATCAGGACTGTAAAATGCAGGAAGGCGCGCACAATGCTTCGTGGTGAAATTAGATACATTTATGGCAATCATAAAGAACAGATTAGCGGGTGTGGGATTTCGGCCACGCATGCCCATTAACGCTGCCCTGTGTGCTGGACCGACCTTGCCCTCGCAGGTCCACGCCGCACACAAACACACGCGCGCGCGCAGGCACGCGCAACGGCTCTAATTAATATTTACTGAAGTGCTTTGCCAGCTTGGAGTGCTTCGCCCGAAAACATTAACGACAAACATGCAGGAATAAGCTTGCGCTCTCTATATTTGCCCCTTAGCTAGTTAGGCTTTGCACAGGCAGGTCAATTAAACATAATAAAGCACTTTAAAGACGAACTCAGCCACAAGCCCTTAGCGCACGGACACAGAAGCTCCTGCTAATTAGCACATGCATTAGTAGGCTGCCTGCCATTGTAGTGCTTAGCACTTGGGCACCAAAGAACAGAGTGGCTCTGTGGGCCGCACCCGGCCCATAATCATCTCATTGTTACTCAGCTGCTGATTCGGAGAAGACACTTTCGTGATTCAGATATGCTGCTATTACCGTGACACTGAAGACGGTGAACAACTTTTGATAAGCCCTCGAGTCCAAAAAGCGGCTCTACAGGAGAGAAATGTAGGGAAGGCAAGTTTTGATGACAGCTACAGTTCTCTCCAATTAGTCTTATCTGTAAAAGAGGAGGCTACCTTCAGGCCGAGACATCAATAAATAACCATAGTGATTCAATCTCCCCACAAAAAGACGGAACAAATATTTAATTAGTAGGCACGGGCGTTGGAGATGACTGCCTTCCGCAGCCTACCATCTGAAATGCCAAATCACATAATGGCTCTTCACTGTGAAGACAAACGTTACACCCAGACGTCAAAATGATCCCCGAGTATGAGCGATAATTGTGCTGAGAATAGGAGAGCGTGTTTCTGGGGAAACAAGGCTCTGAAACTTCATTATCCACTCTGGAAATGTAGGGCACGGTGAGCACTGCGCAGCCCCGCACAACTGCGTTCTCAGGCGAACTGGTGTCGGGATCTCGGTTCGGACAGACTAAGCAGAACAGATCTGCTGTAAATCAAACGAGCGCGACTCGGTTCTGCAAAAGAAACCGCACTTTTAACAACTGTGGGGATTTACGAGAAAGCACATCGCCTGATGAAGATTTAAACATCACGGAAGGAGAAACAAACGTAAAAGGCTGAAATGAACAAAATCGTACAGCTTTATTTTGAATTGGCCTGCTTCATCAGATGGTTAAATGACATTGAGGAAGAGAGACTTCACCCTGCTGGTCCACTATAGACCTGCCCAAACGCGCTTTATTCCTGCAGTCGCTGCTGCAACATCACAGCCGTGGTTCTCCCTGTAACTTTGTGATCACCTATACTGCATTCTTGGAGAAAACACGGGCGCTTTGATTCGTCATTAGCGCTTACGCCAAACCTTAATGCGCCTAATTTATCAGTACGACAGAACGAAAAACAACAGAGCAAAATCCTTGACATGAAAAATGCCCCGTGAAGACCACGACATGTGGACACAAGTGGACAATAAGGCTGGAGGTAAAATACAGTCTTACCTCACGGTCCAAGTACAAACGGGTGGCATTCGACGAGCAGGTCTATTTATACACCGAGCACAGATCCACTGGACTCGAACGCATTTTTAAAATCCCAAGTCTCGCAGTAAGAAAGAGAGAAATCCACACGAATAGCAGAGCAGTCACCTAAAGCAGATCCGCCGCCCGTACAGGCAACGCCGACTATTGCGCTGCTACTTCAATCAGTTAACTCTGCCCATACGTTTACATCAACACGGAAGTTTCACTCCACACTCTCTCCGATTGGATCTCGGTTCAGACGAGGACGCCTCGGCCAAAGCTTTCCGCCAATCAGATGGCCGCCTCTAGGAAGAGGAGGCGGGCGTTCAGAGGTGGAAGTCATGCGGCCAGATGCGATACATGACGTCAACCCTTTGTTACCCTGCCGACCCCTTTCATTTGAAACAGCGCGTGAGACTAATACAATGTTAAATCTAGTGCTGCAAAGGACACACCAACACGAGTCTTGATGTGTGGGCCAAAATCTGCACGCACGGTTCAAGTCATACGATCCAAATACTTACAAAACAGGTGTATTAAGGTATCTTAGATATATCAACTATGCAACCGATTTTCCATTACACTTTGAATTAAATAACATGCACATACGTCACACGAATACTTTAAATGTAATCCAAAATAATGTTAACATGCATTGCATTTGGATATGGACACACCGAAGGGATCACCCCATCGCCAAAAAACCGAGACTTGTCATGCAGTCCTGCTGAACCAGTGTCATAGTAACTAATGTAAGATACAGTTAAACCATCCTAAGAAGTCTAGCGACTACACCTCCAGCCCTCCTCCCCAGCGCCTCCTCTCACGACGTGCGGATCCACAACTTTCCACCCAGCAGCTTTGCTGGTGTAGGCTGTCAAAACGCCCAGCTTCAAAACACTGCACTCTTTCTCGGCACAAAGATCCCCAGTGACATTTTGAAACAACAGCCTTGATATTCAGCAAAGGTCATGAAGAGGAATGTTTTTTCCGAGCATGAAATGCGACTTGATTATCGCGCAGCCAGTGCTGGGCTCTGCGCCTGACACCCTGCCTAAAGGCCCCGGGATAAACACTCCCTTCCATCAACACTTCCAGAGATGCAGCCTCATTCCCATGCAAGACAAACCCTCATACATAAAAGGCCAACGTGTATGCTGCTGCCGACCAACCGTTTGCACACATCCTTGGAGATTATTGTGAACATTTTGTCACTCTATTTAGCCCATGAGCCTGTAGTTGACTATAATGTGAGCGCGTTTAGACGAACAGGAGTGATGCTGTGGTGCCAGGCTGGATCAGCCCTCACTATGATGTTATAACACTACAGGGATCACTACAGTCGCCGGTTATACCTACAGCCCACTTCAACTCAAACATGACACAACTCATCCCGTCGATTACACCAGAATAGAGCAGAAATCGTTCCAGGGCGACCATCGGATCATAATACTTCACCGAAATCCTGCCCAGCTTGTACTTTAATGTAGCTGGTTAGCTAGCATGCTAAAAGTAACTAGCCAGCTTTCTAGTACTAATGTAGCCCAATAGAAAGCCCTGACTCCTTTGTTGCTCTGCAAAGGTTAAAAAAGATAGAGAGCGAGCCATATCTTATAAAATCACTACAGTTATAATGAGTAAGAGCAGTACTCACTCTCCGATGACAGCGGGAATGTGCACTGCTCAAAACATCGTGATGGTTTATTATTTGGGTACAGTGATTTTTTTTCATCTACTGTTGTTGCTCTGCGTTGCCGAATCACTGCTGCTGTCTGCGGCACAACTTCCGGCGCATGCGCACATCCGCTCTTCTCACCGAAAATCAGGCAGGATTTTAGACGCTGCATAATTCAGGTGTGTCTCAACGTTGCCTGAATAAAAAGTACACTTTTGAGCCTACATTTTTCCTCGTGGATTACTTTTCAAATGTATAACAATAAGTGATAAATTGAACACTGCAAAAAGAGAATTTGTGATACATATTTAAATACCTATATTTAAATAAATTGTGAAAAAAGTTTCCAAGGAAAATTTTACTCGAGGGGTAAACCTAGCATACATTAAGTTACCTTATGCAAAGTGGAAATATAACACATTTTTCAGATCTCCGAGGCGAGCTAAATCCATAATAAGCCCTGTCAATAATATCAATATGTTATGTGATTTGATATAGAGTTCCATTTTGGTGTTTCTGACGCCTAATTCTTTTGCCCCAGTCTAAAATTTCTGTGACAGCCGAGATAAATTGCATCATTACATGCCCCCACCTGCCGCCTGTGTGGTATTGATAATATATCACACATATATATATATATATATATAAGAGATCTGGTATCACTGAGCAAATGAATGTAACTGGGTGCAGTAATGTGTTCAAGTGCATTTGGATTACCCGTGTAACACCCCAGGCATGCTACCTCCAGAGAGGGTGGAGGGGATGTAATGTAAAGTGATGTTTCTCTGTCATGGTTACACAGCAGTTCATATGAAGTTGATTGATGACGTGTCTTTCTCTGACTGAAATCAATCCTCCATGAGACCTTCATTGCTATCATACTCATCATCCTCATTATCTTGCTATTGTGCAGTCTGCTGTTTATCTATTCACTGCAGGCAAAGAAGGGTGGCGATCAACTGCGATTCATCTGCATCATTGACACATGACAAAACCGCCAAGGTTCGGACCGGGTTGTTCACAATCTTTCCTCAGCAAGCCTCTCTCTCTCTGCTCTCCTTCCTTGAAAGGAAAATCCATCAAGTGAAAGAGAAAGAGTCACGCTTGGATTGATCCAGGTTGTCCTTTTATGTCTGATAAGAGGCCAGCGCCGCAGACTGGCTCGTTATGGTAAAGGTGCAATCGGGAAGGGGAAAACTGATCCTGGACCTGCAGAAAGGGCCGAGTCACAGGGCCTGTAGAGGCAGAGGGGAAGTACGCAGCAGTGGGCTCCATCAGGCAATAATACAAAGTTAATGACGCAGAATGGTGTCTTTCTTCGGCCCTTGGAGACGTCAATACAGGATGTTTAGGAACGGTGTTCCTAATTACGCTTTTTATATCCATCTCTGACATGATTGACGATTTCAATGGGGATGTATTATCGATCCACTTCACAGACAAGTCATATTGATTGCAGTTCTAGATTGAGTATGACTTTTTTTCCCCCACGTCGCTCTCTCGCTTTCTCTCTCTCACCAATCAGAGGGGGAATTTAGATTCAGGGCCCATATGTGACCTGCCCGTGTTGCTGATGAAGGCATGACAAAAGATGCATCTGGCTGCGTGGCTTTGTGCGGTGGGGCCGCAATCATGCGGAAATGTATGGGCCTGCCGCGCAGCGACCTGCACGGGGGCGGCGACCTATGCGGGGGGCGGCATCCTGCACCAAGGGCTCCGCCCACGTCTGGGGCTTTGGCGTCCCCTCTGCACCATCGCCCAGCGGTCCGCGCCCTGTACTTCATCAGCTCTGTTACTCCCTCCTCCCATGCAGCAAGGTTGAAAAACAGCACGAGAACGGCAAGGCCGCTCCTAGCCTGATGTGCTCGAGCACGTGTGTGTGTGTGCACATGTAGATGCATATATCTGCCTCTAATGGCCAGCAAGAGGATAGAGGCCCGATGAACTCACATGATAGTGGCTCCCGTGCTCGCCGCAGCTCCTAAAAGACACTGCCAGGGCCAAACTGGGGCACACCCTCCCCCCCATCAGGGACACTCAACTACAGTTCAGGGCTCGGTTTCGGCCCACAAAGTGCAAAGTGGAGGGTTTTGCCTTATTTAACCACACAGCAGCACTTTTGTGCGAGCTGGTGCAGGAGGCGGTACAACAGTGCGATGTGGGGGACCTTTCCTTTTCATGTCCAGATATATTTTTAATCCTCAGCACCTCGGTAATCTGGCCCTGAAATGTGAGATGATTAAATGGCTGCCTGAAATAGTCCTATACCAAGGCACCATAAGAGTGAGAGAGGAGCAGATTTTTTTCTGCTGCTGTAAAGGGAAACGCTAATGCCATAGTTCACCAGAAGCCCATTTGATGCTCCTCTTTACTCTGCACAGAGTGGGCACTCTGAGAGAGAAAGTTTGAAGAACGGACACCAGATATGGGTGTGTGTGTGTGTGTGTGTGAGTGCGCGCATCCATGCAGACATACAGTATGTGTATCCTTGTGTGTGTTTGTATGTTTGTGCCTCCTTCAACACTTCAAACACTGCTCTCCTCCCCCTGCTGTATCTGAGCTCTACTCGCTGGCCTCCTCCATCCCGTTTTCTCCCGTTCTGCCGGTGCCATTCAGGTTCTTGGCGATGACAGATTGCGAGCCACCTGATCTCCTTCATCCTCCCCAGTGGAGGTGTCTGTTGCTCCCCTCTCTGCTCCAGGCGGGCCAGCCAGCAGCCGGCGTGTTTGATGGGCAATAGGAAAACACATCTGCTCCCTCTGGCTGTAAGTGTGCGTGCATACGTGTGCAGCACCACGCTCACGTCCCTGATCACGGCCCAGCACCGCTCCCGAGCCCACGACTTCCCATCATCTCCACATGCAGAGACTCCGCAGGGAGCAGCTGACCCGGGATTTTATCACTCCAAAACACATGTAAATAATTTGATTCTGAGGCAGATGTGATGAAGAACTGCTCCCCCCCCCCCCCCCCCCCCAACATCTTGACATATTTTGGGCTGTCAGATCCTTCACACTTCTGGTCCACTCCCAACATCACTGAGACATTTGCAGCTGGTCTATCTTTTTGTCCTAAATCTCTCTCCTCCTCCTCTCTAGTTTGCTAAATTGATTGGTCACTCCTACATGCCCCACGATATTAAGTGACTGATAGTTTTGGTTGGAAAAGTGTGGATAACGATAGATATAGGGTTACAGTTCCTTTAAAAAAAGCTTTGGTTATGCCTATATAATGCAATATAGTCTTGCAAATCCTGCTTTATAACGTTATAATGTGTACTTGTAATTCCATTTGTCCAGTAGGTGGCGGAAGAAAATAAGTCACGGCAACATGAGCGTGCTCTTCGCCGGCACGCCGCACTCTTTGACTAAAGCAAGATGTCTGCGCCCTGAACGCATGCGTAAACAAACATGGCTCGTGAAATAATTGTCCACCTATAATTGTATTTCAATACAAAACCTAATTTGAGCGGATATCAGCATACAATGTATATGAACATGGCTTTACGTATGTGCGAGTCTCTTTCACGAAGGTTTCCTCTGCTGTCAGTGCCACTGAAAAATGCGTCACCGCGACTACGAACAGGTCGGTTATTAGCGGACCACACTAATAAAATGTTAACTTGACATTTAACTTGACAGTTTAGCTGACTTAACCACAAACACTATCAAACTATTGCCCACAACACAGTGAGAAGGTTATGACATATAAAAACACAGTCAAGCAGAAATATTCGCTCAGATGGCTAACGGTAATTAGCTGTGTAGCTAACTAGGGGACAGAGTGTGAATTTGACCCAAACGTGAACACTAGTGTTAGCGGGCTAGCTAACTAGTGAGAGAACTGGGTTATTGTCCTCAAACGACTTTATTTGTGTTTTAACTAGTGAGAGAACTGGGTTATTGTCCTCAAACGAGTTTATTTATGTTTTAACTAGTGAGAGAACTGGGTTATTGTCCTCAAACGAGTTTATTTATGTTTTAACTAGTGAGAGATTGTCCTCAACTAGTTATTGTCCTCAAACGAGTTTATTTATGTTTTAACTAGTGAGAGAACGAGGTTACTGTCTTCAAACGTGTTTATTCATGTTTTGTAAAATCGCGTGTATAACTACATTTCATTTCTAGTTGCGTTTTTCAGCTTCTTTGAGTTACCTTTTTATATGTTAGATGACGTTGCTGAACCTCATCTTCGCTCCTCAGTTCTTCATTCTGCAGGCTGTTTTCACGCCACTCCAGCCAGCTCGGTGTCTTCCCAGCAGTTCCTGCAGCGGCTGCTGAAGGGCGGCGCGGGCGGCGCGGGCGGCGGTGCTGGGCGCCCAGTCGCTGCCCCTCCAGAGAGCGGTAATCTTTACTGGCGTTTGAAAGCGCAGTTTACAGTGCGTGACAAGGCTTAGAGTCTCGTGTTTTAGCGACACTGTGTTAAAAACAGGTGTTTGTTCCTACTTGCATAGTTTCATACTGTAATTTGACCATAGTTATATTTCACTTTTTTGTTCATTTTGTTTAGTTTGTCTGTTTCCCCCTTTTTTCCTTCAGCTGAGCAGTTTTCAATATTGCTGAAGGACCCAGATCAGCCTGAAAGTCCAAAGTGTCTAAAAGTGGCTATAATTGGTGCTCCAAATGCAGGGAAGTCCACACTAACCAACCAGCTTCTTGGCAGGAAGGTACTGACTGTGTAACTGTAAGCTGAACTTTGCGTTGGTGTTTTCAATTTAAAAACATTCTTCCCTCCTTCATCCAGTTGTTTGCAGTCTCCAAAAAAGTGCATACAACAAGATCGAGTGCACTTGGAGTAATCACAGAAGATGATACCCAAATTGTAAGTGCTCAAATGTTCAATGTCGTTAAAACTTCAATATTCCTTCTTAATTAGATTGTCTATTGTCTGATTTATGACATTTGATGTATATCACAATTGCACTAATTGCACTCACACTAATAATAAAACATTTACATACTCTCTCTCTCAATATTCAGATTCTGCTAGACACACCTGGTCTTATTACACCATCCAAAGCTAAAAGGTACAATGCTTTATTTCTATTACTGTTTATTCTTTTTTATTTTTACTTATTACTAACCAGTTAATAAATTATGTAATTGTCTCCAAAAGCGGACTTCTGTCAGACAGCATAGTGAGATATTCAATTTTCAGCTTTTCAGTTTTAAGTAAAGTTTGGGCGTCAGGCCCTGGTTAGAGTAACTGGGAACAGATCCATGTAATGAAGGTGTCTCTGGGGGGGTGATGATAACCCACCTCTTATTTCTATTCACCACACAGACATCAGCTGGAAAGGTCTCTTCTTGTGGATCCTCTTAAGTCATTGAAAGAGGCCGATCTGGGTAACTACTCTAAATATCATGATGTTGGGATCAGTGTAAGATGACACCTGCAGTTATCATAATTTCATATATATATATATATATATATATATATATATATATATATATATATATATATATATATATATGTATATGTGTGTGTGTGCTGTGCAATATCAAACATTCTGGAAACCACTTCTGCTTTAAATCCTGCTTCCATTTTTGCAGTGGTTGTGTTGGTGGACATCTCTGACAAGTGGACCCGCAACAGGCTGGACTTTGAGGTGCTGAAGTGTCTGGCCCTTTGTTCACGTATTCCCGCTGTCCTCGTCCTCAATAAGGTAGTGCTGACTCGCTGTTACTGACCACTCCGTTTGAATATGTGCACCTTGCACGCTCATCCCCAGCAGGACGTTTCAGACCCGGGGCCTTCCAACAGCTGTGCAAGCAGAGTTGAGCTCTTTGCTTGCACAGCTGGTGAGGGACCTCTCTCAGAAATGTCCTGTTTCTCTGCAAACCTTGTGTTTTTACTATCGTGTGTGTCTAAAAAATGCTTGAGGAAATATATTAAACTGCGTGGGCACATAGATTTACATAGATATTTTACATAGACTTGCAGTTTGTCAGAACAAAAAAATTAGCTTATTGGGATTAGTCTTAACTATGTAACCTGAATACTAAATATCTCTATTCACATTTGCCTGAAAAACTGCATTAGTAAATATGCCTTTGGTAGTAGACTAACACAGGATGATCGTTCTACATGAGTAAATGCTCATTATTTCTCATACACACACACACACACACACACACACACACAAAGGTGGACCTCCTGAAGAACAAAACCCTGCTGCTAGACATCACAGCCACCCTGACCGAGGGCATCGTGAACGGGCAGCAGCTTCGTGTGCGTGAGGCTTTGAGGACGTTCTCGAAAGAGGCGGCTGAATCCTCAGCAGAGCTGCGTCCAGACACTCCCACCAGGGCGGAACCGTCGACCCAGAGGGCCCTGAGCAAGGAGCAGCTGAGAGCTCTGAAGGGCCGTAAAGGATGGCCACACTTCAGGGATGTGTTCATGCTATGCGCCACGGATGGCGAGGACGTGGAGACTCTGAAGGTACGGACACCTTCCCCATGATGCAATGGGAGATGGACGCATCCGCGTCACTGCTTCCTCTTGGCAGTCGTTGCTGGACTTGTGTGTTTAGATTTCTGTTCCGACTGCTGCTGTCTTAGTCGTTTCGGGTAAGTGTGTGCTAAATGTCGATAGTGACCATGCCGGTTGATTTGACAGAGATATCTGATGTTGGGGGCGAAACCAGGACCATGGCAGTACCACAGCGAGGTGCTTACAGACCAGAGCCCTGAGGACGTGTGCATGAATGTGGTGCGCGAGAAGCTTCTGGAATACCTCCCTCAGGAGGTGCCCTACACCATGACTCAGGTAGCGCCCTGCTGGCCATTCTTCCACACGACCCACTAAGTCGACCTTAAAGATGCTCACTCGCTTTTATGAACTCCTAACTACCTTCTAGCCATCTTCATTCCCACACTGAGCCATCCGGTTTACTTCCCAACCCCTCCTCCCCACCCCCACTCTCTCCACACCTCTGCTTTTACAACTTTAAAGATGACCTTCACCAGTAAGGGGGGGGAAATAAGAAATAAAACCCTTTTATGACACTCCGAATCCATCCTCTCTGAGTTTCCGTGATGCTTAGAACTAGCTTCCCGTTGACTCCTCGTGTCTTGATGTCTGTCCTAAAGCACATTGAGCTCTGGAGGGAGACAGAGAACGGCGAGTTGGACATATGGATCAAACTCCACGTAAAGAAGGACAGCCATATGGTGAGAGGACTGCTCTTCACACCCGCATGTTCGTTGTAACGGCCCACTAGCTTTCAAACAGTATACCCACAGAAGGCACAACAGTATCTTAGGACAGTATAAATGCTGGTAAATAATGGCAAATATTGGAGCAAATTCATTTTCTAAGTCACACAGTTTGAACAAGCCAGTTGGTAAAAGTGTGCTAGGTCTAGCTAAGATTTCACTGTTATAGTTTTTATTTTTTGAACTGATGTACAGATATTGGAAACTACTACAGATTTAAGAAGCAGTTTACACTGTACTGACATTTTCTTAATGGTCTTCCATTTCTTAATGGTCTCTTCCTCACCATTTCCTCTCCTCTTTTCTCACTCAGAAAATGGTGATTGGACCTGGAGGCGAGCTGATGGCTCGGATTGCCAGCCAGGTCTGCGAGGACCTCACAAGCGCCTTCGCGCGTGAGGTGCGGATAAAGATCTCCGCTAGTCTAAAGGGATGATGCCAGCGAGAGATGTGACCTTGGGATGCCCGGGACGAAAGGGACTCCTGACCTCGCTGCTGGGAGAAGACTGCTCCCGCCTTCCAGACTCTCCTTCCACATAACCTCTACATAAAAGCAGAAAAAAATAGACCTCCACGTATTCCTCCCTCCAGGGTGCAGTGAGTGCTCTCGCCGTTTATGGACGGACATCTCTGCTACGTTAGCGGTTCAGGCTATTTGAGGCCTCCGTTTCATCTTGTGAGCTGCACGCACACCGGCTGCTCTTATCTGCACGTAACAGTCAGATTCGGGGTAGCGCATCCACTATGGATTCGAGTTGTTATTTTGTCCTTCTTCCTCCAGTTTTCCTGCCGCTCTTCATCCTGTGTCCCTGTGTGACTATTAGTGGAGCCATTGTTCATCTATTGTCCCCGTCCCAGCAGTGGACATACATCACCCTTAAATTCGCCGAGCCCTAGGGCTGGACACGACGCAGGCCAACTGATGAGGTTCAGACAGAGTTTACTGGTTTTTGGGGTACTTATCTACAAAACCCAGCACTGTTTGTGTTTGCAGACACTAAACTCTCTGGAGATCGCAGACAGTTATTGTCATCATTTGTCCATATTGTTTATTGTAATAGAGTTCGCTGCTTTATAAAACTCTACATGACTCTTGTCTTTTTTTAAAGCACTTTTTTCTAGCACTTTTCAACATGCTTTCTATTGCTCTCTTTCTCTTTTCTCTCATCTATATCTCTCCATCTCTCCCCTCTCTCTATCTCTCTCTGACACACACAATACCACTCACTGTACCACACACACACACACACACACACACACACACACACACACACACACACAGAGTACCTATTTCTCTTTCTCTCTCTTTTCAAATTTTACATTCAATTACAATTAGCTTTATTGGCATGACAAATTCATATTGTATTACCAAAGAATTACTTGTATTACTTGCCTCTCTCTCTCTCTCTCTCTCTCTCTCTCGCACGCACACACGTACGCACGCACTCTGACACACGCAAACAAGGACAATCTCTCTAACACACATTCCCACTTTCTGATACACACCCTCTCTCTCTCACTCTGACAGACGCATGTACTCTCCCCCCCCCCCCCCCTCTCCTTCTCTGTCTGTCTCTCTCCTCTGCCTTTGAGAACTGCTGGAGCTTAACTAAAGGTACAGCCCCAGAGGGCTGGATTACCTTTCTAATGGAACACAAAATGGAGCACTAACCTTCTGCTAAAACGGGCACAAAATGGTGATGGGATGCATTTGTTCTTGTATTCTCCTCCTTGATCGAGTGTGGCTAGCAGTGACTCCTTATCCAGGCCATGGTGATGAATTGCAGACTCATAGCTAGCCCAAAGCAAGCTCTCATTCTCTCTTTATTTATTTGTATTTATTTACTTATTTATTTTTGCTGAGTCACTTGTATGGTCATTGAGGTCAATGACTATATGTGAAAGCTTTTCAACAAACATTTCAGACCATACTTTTGAGCCAAATGCTCTCAAATATGTATGTTGTATGTACAAGAGTAAAAAGAGTAACTCACTCAGATGCATGCATTTATTAAGTAACAGTATATACACACAAACCATATGGTCCTCCCGGAGGAACTGGCTGTTATAAACACATACATGATAAAAACACATACATGACCAGGTAGACACATGTTAATTTACTCCATTACTTTTTGATATACCACATGTAGCACAGTTTCCATATTTTCCCATCAATTGCAGTCAATTCCATGAACATCTCTGATGGAGCGACGACATGGAGTAGGGGCAGAAGAACCCTTACCATTACTAAACTCAGTAATGGTAACGGTTTAGCCGCCCCTCTCTCTGAACCCTGGTGGGTGGGTAGGGGCGATGCTCCGGGTGGGGGAATGACTCCCTGGATAGTACATCATCTATACTGTAGTGTCTCCATAATGAACTTACAGTATATGATGATATCCTGTCCAGGAGACAGGCTGACTGCTTGGGCTAGGTGAAGGATCTGTCCGTGGATCGTTCTGGTGGGAAAGCAAAGGTGACAAACTTGGTGTTAATGTTCTCTCAAAAAAGGTGAGAGATTCTCTTTTTTATGCTATATATAGTAAATTACATGTAGTTAGTGTAATAATAATACATTTCCTAAATCTTTGTTATTTTACATTGTATAAAGAATCTGTCTTAAACACAAATCCCCTCCAAACATTTGCACTGGCAGCCGACTTCGTCACCTTTAATTGGCTGCCTAAACTGAGACCCAGTTGTTTACTCCATGTCTCCATGCTCTCACCTTAAGGTCACTTGTCCCCAGTTCCTTCGCAGAAGGTGTTAATGAACTGCTTAATTACAACCGTTTGACACCTTCCCTGTCTTCTTCCCATTCTTTACTTTTGTCTATAGATACGGCGGCTCCGTTGTCTTCACAGCTCCCCACGAGTTGCCTCTGCAACACCCCCGTGGCCTCTGCATTTTTAATGGCCCTTACTCATTTGCATACAGCGATGACATAAGGGCCCTCTCGCTCTTATCTGTGCTCTCCCTTCTCGCCTTCTGACCAATCACGATCCTCTCCTCTATCAGCCGCCAAACAGTTACTCCAGCCCTAGGGGTCGTGCACATATGCGCGTGGACACACCTTCAAGTCACCCCTGCTGTAACAGAACTGGACAAAAAAAAAGAAAACTTATTTGTAAATTGGATAATATTGCTGAATTACATTTGGCTGTTCTTCATGTAAATAACTCTAGGCCTCTCGTGCTAGGTCTAAGACCTCACACATATATCACATGAGTAGAACTTCTAAACCCACATTTCACAGTGAATGTACTGGAGGCCAAATTAAAACAATACAGAAGTATAGTCCTGCGGGGAATTAAAAGTTAAATGCTTGACTTACTGTTTTGTCAGTCACCTTATTCCCTGCTGGAATTATGTTCGTCTGAACGTTTTATTCTCCTTGACCCGCATTTTCCATGTCAAACCTCAAATTAAAACAGCGAAGCACTAGAGATACGTGATATGAACTTATTTCAGTGTCTTGCATGTGCATGGAAACTTACTTGCAAGATATAAGACACCAGGGATGCTCTGGTGCCACCTACTCTTACCACTGTTCTACAGTCAGTAATAAAATTTCTCATCCCCTCACAATAACATGCTTTAACGTGCCTTAGCCTGATCCCAGGTCAGCACGTTATTGCATCATCTTCCTCTTTGCAGGCCCAGGGGCCTGCATGGGAGTAAACTCAGTGCTCTCCTGTGGATACAGTCTCCCTGGTTTGGGTGGGGTGAGTGGGGGGGGGGGGGGGGGGGGTGTGCCCAGCACAGGGGCAGGACGCCCAGATAAGCAGGAGGGAGTCCTATCAGAGTGGCACCAGGCCGGGCCACACTAGCCCTGTTGCTCTTTATCTGCTGCTCACCAACAGGTGGAAGTTTCCAAGAAGTGAAGATCGCTTACCCTGGAGATTCCTGTGGCCGGCCAGACGTGAAGTACACTGGACATGGGCATGCAGAAAGGGCCTTTGATGAAAGTGCAGCATCTTGGCTCACCTGATACACAGCATGAGGCCTTGGAGCTATTAAAGTTCTACTCCTCTTAATTCTGTCCTAGGCCTGAGCACTAGAAACCTCATCAACAACCTGGCATTAAGCTTTCTAGTTTGGAGAAAGAAGCATGATCAAATGATCTGTAATCTTGTTATTTATGGCACATCCCAAATTGGTGTGCTAGTAGAACACTCAAATTACCAGTGACATTGTAATTTAGTTCAACTCTATATTTAATTAGACTTTTTGCAAAACTGGCTTGTGGCCTGGAGATCTCCTGTGGATATTTCCTGCAAGAAAGTTTCATGTTTATGCGAGGAATTAAGAGCATAGGAAATGAAAGTCATCTTTTTTGATATGTTAATATCACATCTAAGCAGTTGTGGTCTATTTGTAGTGACCATTTTGTCTCCTACACCTGACCTTCCCTTTGAATAGAAGGCCAATGTTTTTATTGCTGGTGAATAAACTAGCAATGAGGCGTTTGACACAGTGGATCAATGTGATTGACATGGTTAAGCCCTAGACACTGAGATGGAGGAAAACGTCTTGCATTCAAGTGTCACTACCACACTTCCTACTATTGACCATCATGTCATGAAGGCCTCCTGTCTAGGCCTGGTCAATAAAGTGACCTTTAGTGCAAACTGTCCTTTGCTGCAGCTCCTAGACTGTTTGTAAGGCACTGACACAAGAACTTGGCTAGTTGTGGCTGACCTGGGAACAGTACATCAAGGATATTTCAGGGTCAATAAAGTGGCATGGACAGCACCTAGCTTCCTGCAGTTATCAGGAGCCAAACTGCCAGGGTGATTAACACCTTCTGGGACATTTGGGGGTTGACGAGACCCTAAGTCTCTGAAGTGTGACCCCCCCGCCCCCAATTCTCCCCAAAAACAGAGAAAAGCAGCGTTTCTCAGACACCCTCTCAAGCATGATAGAGCAGTAAGCGTGAGCCCAGACTGGTGTGAGATGAAGCCAGATCAAAGGGGGGGGGGGGGGGGGTTGTTGCTGTAGGTTGATCTTCACACACCTCTTTCATGTGGGAAGGATGGGTATCCACCTGGGAAACGTCCCATCACATCCCATCTCCAACAGCTGACTCTCTGCCTGCAGCACGTAGGATTCAGTGACTCCTGCTTCAGAGCCATGTATGTCCAGGAGGAAAGACTTGCACTGGATTATCCTTATCCACTTAACTCTCTGGCAAACAGTTATGGATTCTATCCACAAGGTGAGTAATGTTTAATATGTATAATTCAACATTCAAGGTTAGCAGTGACATCTTAACTCTTGGCGATTTCTGTCTTTTTTTTGGGGGGGGGGGGGGGGGGGTGTTTGTTTGTTTGTTTGTTTTGGAATCCATGAGGATTTCAGCAATAGAATGGACACTGAAAACAAACCAAAAGACGACTATTGCATTTTATACAATGGAAAAACGAACGAAGTTTGAACGAAATAGCAGACACTTTTGAAATATTCGCTTTATTGGATAGAATGGAAGGACTCGATTCGCCGGAGCCAGTCCTGGGACAGCGCCAAGGGCAGCGGCGGGGAGGCAGAGCTGACCTCCCTCTCAGTTCACGTGTCGCTTCATGGGCGCGACCTATGGGACAAATTCAACAATATCGGTACGGAGATGCTGATTACCAAAACCGGCAGGTAATTCAAGATTTGACCTCAGCCCACACAAGATGAAGGGTTGCGTCCTTTTATAGGGTAGCCTACTTCCTGTATCTTTTGCGGATACCTTGAAATCAGCATATATCCACACTAATATTCTTTACGATTTTATCCATTAATAAAGCATGTCTGTAAAGACGCAGTTATTCACTAAGGTGGTGAACATAGGCTAATGGACGGAATAATCCCACTGAAGAGGTTGTCACTGCTAAACACTTTGTTCTGGCTGCACTGTCTGTTCTAATCAAAATTTAATGACCCTCTGTCGAAATGGTTCTTGCTCAAGCATCTTTCAATTAACTGACTATTTTAATGGCGTGGGTATTTTTCCTGGTTTATTCGTTTCAGACGCATGTTTCCCAGCTGCAAAGTCACAGTGACGGGGCTTAACCCGCGAGTCAAGTACGTGGTGATGATGGACATGGTGCCGTTTGATGATAACAAGTACAAGGTGCCTCCCTCCTTCGTTAGGCGCGCGCACAGGCACTGAGGCGCATTTCTTATTTTTTCGTCATTGAGTTTTAAATGTCAATTCTGAAACAAACAAAACGAAATGAATGAAGAAATCCATTATCACTGTTTTTGTATTGAAAACCCTTCTAACCCTCATTTCTGCAGTGGAGCATGAACCGCTGGGAGACAAGTGGCGCGGGCGAGCCTCGACTCCCGGACCGCTTCTTCATCCACCCCGACTCGCCCGCCCTTGGGGAGCGGTGGATGCAGTATCCCATCTCCTTCCACAAGCTCAAACTCACCAACAACGCACTCAACTCCAACGGCCTGGTTAGACCATTCGCACGATCTCACCAGGATCTTCGTTATCTTCCTACAAATCCCAAATCAATTGTGTTCATTTAGTTTTCTCAGTGTTCATGCAAGCCTGGTACTGCATGTAGTGTACTTTGAAAAAAACACACACACTTGCATAAAGGTGCACGCGTTGCATCTGTCATTGATTTCACTGATTACGAACAAGAAACGTTTTTGTTCAGAAGTCATATGGTCGCAATATGAGACGTTATAAAGCTTCTTTTTTATTTTGCCCCAGCATATTGTCCTCCATTCGATGCATAAGTACCAGCCCCGTCTGCATATTGTCCAGTCTCCTGACCCCGGCGGAGCCTACTGTGGGGGCTACCTGCGCTTTACTCTCCCCGAAGCGGCCTTCATAGCAGTTACAGCCTACCAGAACCACGAGGTGATATCAGAAAACATCAGTCAGTCAATAAACATTGGACATTATGTCTATTTGAGCGTTCTTTGCGCAAAAAAGGGCGTTTTATATCGCCAAATGAGAGAAGTGCCACAAATGTAGTCCTTGCTAACCACCCGCAGTTCACGAGAGTGGATTTGTTTCTCAAAGTGCCATCTGGTGGTTCGTGTGAGAATTCACAAAATCACTTTCACAAAATGGTTGGGTGCTGCTCAGAGAAAATGAAACCAGCCTTCTTTGAGATTCTCCCCCCACCCTTTATAATCATTTGCGAAACGACCCCGATATGTCTAAAAGATTTTGGCTCCATAATTAGTAAGTAATTAAGTCGAAATTAATTTAGCAGCGAATGACAGATCCATTGGGGTCACAATGACATTGATTACAATGAAAAGTCTTCTTTGAAGACAGTGCCAATTAGCTAAGTTCTTTCCTGCCTTTGTTTTGATCGGCCACATAAATCAGAGTGTGCTCATTAGTGAGAAAGTGATTAGAAAGTTTGTTGAGGGGTGCTTTACCATCTTTCCATCACCAGATCACCAAGCTGAAGATCAACTACAACCCCTTTGCCAAAGGCTTTCGTGACAATGGCCTTAATAGGAAAAGGTGACAGACACACAATACCTGGTTTATTGTATAATTTAAAATAAGGAAACATACACAGACAACGTTTCATCTTTTGTGCACATTAGGTTCAGAGACAAAGTTATGCAGGGCAAGCAACAACCAAGACATCAACCAAACAGGACCCAAAGCCATGAAGGTAGTGTTTGTATACTACAACACATCTGTCACACTAATGCAAAAAAACAACAAAAAAAACTTTGAGCATCATCTTATTTCTTAGTTGCTTTATTATTACTTTGTGTACCAGCTACATTTTTAAAAACTATTTCATGACTGAGACCTTCACTGTATTTGCAGAAAATTCCCATTCAGTGGTGTTAAAACATTCATAACTTATTTGAACACCTAAAGGTGTGTGTGTGTGTGTGTGTGAGAGAGAGAGAGAGAGAGAGAGAGAGAGAGAGAGAGAGAGAAAGAGAGAGAGAGAGGAAGAGAGAGGGAGATGCTGCCTCTTGGTCTTTATGCATTGTACCTTGACATTACATTTATGCTTTGCATTTCTGACTACATATTCTGTTTTACTGCACTGTTGTAGATATAGTATAGTAATAGTATTCAGCAGGACTGATACAGAGTAAAATGTGCACCTCTCCCTCCTAACAGACACCACATTTGTATTGTAACTATATCTGTAAGCCATATATATCAATTCCAGAGCTCAGCTCCATTAAAACCATATTAGATATGTATGTTATACACAGCATAACTACAATATTTGAGAGCCATCAATGGTGGGTGACCACTGGAAGCTGTTATTAGTACAGGGCTTAGACTTAATTGGGTTTGATCCATGTGAGGATTAAGACTACCGAGGTATGGACAGACCAATGTCATTTCCTCGAATTTCCTAACAGGAGTATAAATTGATTGCTTCTCAGCAGCAGGGCCGTTGGACCCAGAGGAGGAGGCAGATGAAACCGTTTCCAGCTCAGTGGACTCCTCCAGGGCCTTGTGCCTGCCAGATATGAAGGAGCCTTCCTCAGCCATCTCTAACCCATTCATATGTGCCTTCATGAGCTGTGGGGGTGTGGGGCTGGAGACCTGGAGCCAGAGCCTGGGGCCCCATCAGCCCCCAAATACACCCAGCCCCAATTCTGGGCCCTTCGTCAGGTGAGGTGACAGTGATACTGTATGGCAAATTATATACGCTTCCTTTTGTGAAACTAATAGAGCTGCGGAATTGTTTGTGCTCCCTCTTCTGTCCAGGCCAGATGAAGCCAGACCGTCCAGGCTCCAGTATGTTTGTGCCAGTCTGCCAGTAAGCCGCACCACCCGAGCCCCATCCCCCAATGGGGAGCAGAGTTACCCCAGACTTCCTGCCCAGGATGGCATCCAGAACCCAACCGCCCATCACCACATCTGCCCCCTCCAGACCAAACTCCTCTTGCCCCAGCCAGAACCTCGTTCTGACCTGGAGCAGTCCCTCCCTCTGCCCCCCAAACTGAGGCGCATGCAGCTGTCCGAAAGCGCTCTCAGGAGCCTGGAGGAAAGCCCCGCTCTGGTCCACACCGGCCCGCGACCTTTGGCCGACATCCTGAACAGGATCCATGCTCAGGTGTCAACCTCCAGCAGCCCAGGCAGGACGTTGCAAGGCCAAAACGAGCAGGCGGCCTCGGGCTCGCAGAGGGAAGTGAGGCCCCCGTGCTTGCCAGCTGCTCAGGACTGTGGTGGAGGGTTTTGCACTGAACAATGCAACGGCCCATTCGATTGGCCAGGATTTACGGGAGGTGCAGGGGAGAGAGAGTACCGCTGACCTCAGCTCAGGTGCCATGATTCGCGGCAGTGGAGAGCGATGTGAAAAGGTTTATGGTTAGATAGAACTTTTAAAGACTCACAGGAAGAATACCGTAAAGGTCTGGCCAAAATCACCTTATACTATGTTTGCCATTTTCAGTGCCCTCTAGTATGTCTGTTGTCCAGATACTGTTTCTGCTTTTAAGGATTTTACATTACTGATACAAGTAGAAGTGTGTCTTCACAGAGAGGCAATTTGATCAACAGATGTCCAATACATTAGTCTTACTATAAGCCATCTAATTCAAATGCTCCTGCACTATTACATTCCCACTTAGTCTTGGTAGATGAGGAGTTTTAATGGATCAATTGTATGCATCAATTTTGTTTTTCTCACAAAGTTTAAATATAGCAGAACTGCAGTCAATTTGGTATTGCTATTAAAAATTTTCATTTTCAATGTCACTTCATTTTTAAGATCAGTCACACCCCAACTTATATGCACCATCCCCAGCAATCAAAGGCAAACATGTTTCCAACAGACAAATTTTATTGAGTAATCAGACAGTTTCTATACTAGTTGTCATACATACATGTTAACAATATACATATGAATGTACGCAGCGTGTAGGTATACAGTAACAAGGCATTTCACGTTTGATGACCTGCTGCATCCTCTGCATGAGCTTTGCAGCCTAGAAAACAATTTTCCTAGACAACTGGACAAGTATCTAAAGAAACACAGGGTAATAGAGAATTCTGTCACATCACGGGTTTATATGGGTTATTAAGGTTTAAACACGTCGACTCCACAAAAAGTTGCACAGTTTCTGTCGGTATTTATGCAGCATCTAGAAACAAGTGACAAAAGGACATATGATAGTCATACTCTGTTTCATCATATTTGTACTCATTGTCAATTCATTGTTAGCAAAGATCCAAGCACTTAGCATAGTGTGTCAAAACGTACTCTGATTTATAAATGATTATGGAAAAGCATCTAAAATGTCAAAACATTCCAAATAGGGAAAAAACTGGGATTGGTCGTATTTTTTCCACTAAATGTTTTTTAAAAGCTTTGTCCTGACAAACTGAAGAATGTAAAACCTTAAAACTCTCATGCCAGTCCTAATGTTGCCACCAACTGCCGCTCCCAACACGATGTTTAAGGGAGTCAGGTGCTTTTGGCATGGAGAGCAGACTGAGCACCGCACGGCTGGTGAGGAACCGTCACAACCCTGAACAAACATCCCTTCCAAAATTAAAAAGCTCACACAGAAAACATTTCAGTGTAGTTCTGGTCCTATTTGTCCTATTATCAGAGGTCCTTTATCAGTGTGCTGCTTCTTACAGAGCTGATGAAGGACCCCTGTCCCTACACTGATATTTTTAGTATTGATTATATCTTTAAGTACAAGACACTATAATAACTCCCTGGAATCATCTTCATATGTATTTCACATTCTGATTGTTGTACAATTGGTGCACAACATAAAGACCAAACATGAATAGCTAGAACAATAAAATGTTTCTTATCTCAAACATATAGGCTAAGATATATGCTAATTATTAATATCCAGCACAGATTAAAACTAGTTCACTTCTAGGGAATTCTTCTAAACTATGGATACTTAATAGATGACACATACTTCATTAAACTTTGCCCTAACCTTTCCCCAAAACATAACCTTTGACCTGATATGCCAAACCCTGAACTCAACACTGGCACCAGGAAGAGGTCTGGCAGGATTATACACTATGGCTGGACCTCTGGAGGTTAACATATGGAAGGATCAGAACCATCCCAATATCACTCTCTGCCTGCATTCAGTTCTTGCAATACCCTTCCATCCCTCCAAGAACATTGAGATTGTTTGAGACAGTAAGACTGCCTACACCTGCTGAAATGTAGTTTGAAGTCCTTTGGCTGTCAGACAAATATTTTTTATCCTTAGTGGCTAGTACATGCATCTAGCAACATCAATATGTTCTTTAAAAATGTAATAATATAACTATGACCTTTGCCAGCACTCAACAGCAGCTAGAAAAAAGCTAAAATGTTGGAAGTTGCATACAAATGCCGTACAGCAGCAGAGCAAATAGTCACTGAAGAAAGAAAAGACACCTGCAAACTAGACGTCACGGTTTAGTCCTAATGTTTAGGATGCCAGAGGTGTTGTACGTTCTACAGAAGAGTGGAAGCTTAGGACATCCAGTAACAGATAAACACGCAAAGGTACGTACATACAAAACCCCTCAAATGTGTACATTTATTTACAAAAACAGAAAAAAACCATGACAAATTGGAGTCTAATCCTATACAAGTATATCATATACTTGATGGGCAAGACCATATACATATATATGTTACTGTGTTACCTTTATAAATCTTCCATGCATATATCTGTAATCCATTTTGAACTCACCTTGCATATTGTTAGTAGTCTAAGTAGATTGCACTGTTGAATGCAATAACTTACACAAAGGTCACACAAAATCAAACAAGTTTGCCAAGAGCAAAATAACCCCTGTTCCATTGCAAAATAAGCCTGTTTCATTGAATCTCACATGACCGTAATATAAACATCTGCAGAACTGATGCGACAGTGTCACGGCTCATCTGAACCACGTTTACTTCCGAATGTAAACGTCATTAGCATCACATTTATTTACCTTTTTCGCAAGCCAGCATTTCCAGCCTGGGGCGGTGAGGAATAACCCCCAACCAGACACTGGATGGCTAAAAGTAAAAGTGGCGACCCAGATGAGCAGTAAAACCGAAGCCATCTGGGCAACTGTCTGAACTCATTCTCATATCGCTAGACAGCCATGCTGCAAACCTAAAGTGTGTGAACTGGTTCCGAACAAGAAAGAATGTAAAATGGGTGGAAAAAGATCAAGAAATTCCATAGGTATATAAGAAAGGATAAACCAGACAAAGTAAAGTCTAAAATCAAAAGAATATGGGCACATGCAGGTAGTCTGGTCCTATAGTTATAAGGCACCAGAGGTCTGGTAAAATAAAACCTCTCTTTTCAGTAGAGAAGGAGATTTTGGTTTTCAAGTATTTCTTTACGAAGGCATTCAAGAGTGCGTTGAACTGATGTGTAGAGAAGGCCAGAGAGTCCAGGGACGAGGTGTTCATGCCTGAGCACCAGCCATTTTCTGCAGCAAAGGCATCTGTAAAGTGGAAAATGGTTGAAATACAACTCAATCCAAACTTGTTTATAACTCAACACAAAGCCTGTGATCTGGGTCTGGCCACTGTAGCTTTATCCTAGCCAACCTCTCTGTATAAACTACAAAATACATACTATTCTAAACCTTTTCTAATGACTCTTTCTGAGAACGATGTAAATGTTCATGGTGGGTAAGAAAAAAAAATCACTGCTTTTCTATGTACAGATTCTGTATGTAATCTCTTAATGCGTTGAGCACAGTGATGTTCCTGATGCACTGGTGTGCTTCACCTTTGAGAGGTCCACTCCTGTGAGGGCGTTAACAGTGACTGGCAGCTCAGCCAAGAGGCGATTCACTTCCCCAGTCACACGGCTGCCATCGCCACTAAGAATGACAATCTCACTGGTCCTGGCCAAGGGCGCCGAAACCTTCCCAGCAATCTGTGCAGAGTTGGATCAAAAGGGTCACTGGCAAGGTAAGTTACATCTATTCATGTCTCAGTATAATGTATAATTAATGTATAATATTATAATAAATATTATATAAAGAAGTATAAGAACAGAAAAAAAGATTACATTACAAGTGCACATTTAATTACTGCAAAAACACACTGGTAGTATCTTGATACATAGGACACCCCAACACCACCTATCCAGACCCCTCCCATCCAGACCCCTCCCCCCACCTTGGGCAGGGCCTCCAGGACCAACGCGGTCTTTGCCGCTTCTCCGTACTGCTGGTAGGCCTCGGCCTTCAGCCTCATCTTCTCCGCCTCTGCCTTGCCCACCGCCTCGATGGAGGCCGCCTCCGCCTCACCCACGCGCCGGATCTTCTCCGCTTCAGCCTGCGCGGTCAGCACCTTCTTCACCCTGCGGAGGACCAGCGGCGCAGATTTAAGGCCATGTCCCCGGAAGCTTCTCTACCCTGTGGTTCACTGTCCATTCTGTCACGACCTAATCCACCCCCACCCCCTGCGCTTTACTTTGTTTCTTCACTACGTACTTCTGGCCTTCCGCCAGCTGCTGCATCTTGTAGGCCTCTGCCTCGGCGGGCCGCTTCACCGTGGAGATCAGCTCCTTGTCTGTGCGGTCGATCTCCTTCTCCTCGATGGTGATCTGCTTCTTTCTTTGGACCACCTCGATCTCGATCTCCTCCAGACGGATCTTCTGTTGCTCCTTGGCTGCCTGCAGCTCATATGCCAGCTGGGCCTCAGCTTTCTGACAGAGAGAGAGAGAGAGAGAGAGAGAGAGAGAGAGAGAGAGAGAGAGAGAGAGAGAGAGAGAGAAAGAGAGAGAGAGAAAGAGAGAGAGAGAGAGAGAGAGAGAGAGAGAATGGCTGCATATTACACATTCCAACTCTCCCTTGACAACAGTGATGGAGACTCATCTTGCCATTACAAACAAAATCCCTTGAAATAAAGCTCATCTTCAATCAATCCCACAGCCTGTTTTCAACCTGATTAAATCACACACTACTAATTCTGAGGGCAATCCATACTTTTGTATTAACTTCCTGGTTGAAAGCGGCTTTCTGCATCTCCAGTTCCCTCTTTGAGTCAGCCATCTTGGTGTCTGCCAGGAATTTAACATCCATCATTTCCTTCTTGCATTCTGCCTCCTGCAGAGAGACGGAGTGAGTCAGAGGGTGGACATACTCCATTTAAACAAACACACTGTGACATGTGTAAAGGTAAATGATGGCTATGAAGTGTATTATGTAAATGCACAACATTGCAAGCATAGACATGCACACGCACACACACACACACAGTATGACTGAGTGCTCAACATCTGATCTGATGAAGCAGTGGTCATCCAACATTCTTTCAATGACAGAGTCACACAGCGCACCACAGGTGCTCACACACACCCTGATTCCTGCATCTCGCTCAGCCTCTGCCACTCCGATGTCTGCATCTCTCTGCACAGCCGCTGTCTGGGTCTTTCCCAACGAGCTCAGGTAGTCCACCTTATCATAGACGTCCTATTGGAGGAGAACACACCCACCCACAAACAAAAACACCACATTTACTTGAAATGGTCCTCACTCCACAAACGTGACAGGAGGGGGGAAAATGAAACACCACAGAAACATAAATAAATAAAATCCAGCTCCAGTTTTGCACTGCTCACCTTAATAGTGAAGCTGAGGATCTCGATGCCCATGCGGCCCACGTCTGGGGCGGCCACCTCCCTCACCAGACTGGCAAACTGGTCTCTGTCCTGGTAAATCTGCTCCACCGTCAGTGTGCCTACAAGCACAGGGCCCTGGCTCAGCTAGGTCACCCAACTAAATGATGGCAATGAGCCACAACCCTCCTCACGCACGCGCTCATTTATCGGGGTGCGTGGAAAGAGGAGGCCGGCTGCTCGTGCCCAGGGGGGCGGGGCTGACTCACCCAGGATGGAGCGGAGATGACCTTCCAGAGTCTGCAGAATGACCCCTTTAATTTCCTGCACTGACTTGCCAAGGAACTGCTCACAGGCAAGGGACAGCAGCTCAGGGTCCGTCATTACCTTGACCTGAGAGCAGCGCATGCACACACACATACACACACAGACAGACACAGACAGACAGACACATGGGGACACACACACAGACACACACACACGCGTTCATGCACACAAAGGTGGGCACATTTTATTCACACAGCTAGAATCTCATTCTCCACATACCCACCTACACTTACACACAGAACTGATCTATTTTGCTAAAGGTCATTCTAAAAAGCCATAAGCAATGACATGTATATAAAAGAGTCCATTAAGTTTCCCCCTTTAATTCCCCCTCCCTGAGTGAACTGGAATGAGGAATGAACCTGCAGTCCTGGTCTCACCAGTGCTCGGCTTTTTGTTTTTGTTCAGCAATTGCAGTGTGGGAGCTAGAACAACATCTGTGGTGGGAATTAGGGGTAGGACACCAGCTCCCCTCACCTCCCCTCCCCTCACCTCCCCACTCCTCCCTTCACCACCCCTCCCCTCACCTCCCCTCACCACCCCTCACCACCCCTCCCCTCACCTCCCCTCACCACCCCTCCCTTCACCTCCCCTCCCCTCACCTCCCCTCACCACCCCTCCCTTCACCTCCCCTCCCCTCACCACCCCTCCCTTCACCTCCCCTCACCTCCCCTCACCACCCCTCCCCTCACCTCCCCTCACCTCCCCTCCCCTCACCTCCCCACTCCTCCCTTCACCACCCCTCCCCTCACCTCCCCTCACCACCCCTCACCACCCCTCCCCTCCCCTCACCACCCCTCCCTTCACCTCCCCACTCCTCCCTTCACCACCCCTCATCACGCCTCCCCTCCTCTCCCCTCCCCTCCCCTCCCCTCACCTACCCTCCCCACCCCTCCCCTCCTCTCCCCACCCCTCCCTTCACCTCCCCTCACCACCCCACACCTCACCTCACCTCCCCTCACCTCCCCTCCCTTCACCTCCCATTCTGTACACTCATATTGAATAGAGCAGGAATATGTACAGACTTCCCTGTTTTGTTTTCATTTAGTTTTGTTAATAAGCAGCTAAGTGGCCCAGACACATTAGGAATCCATCCCAGACATGCAGTGTGAATGAACTTCACCCCGAGGGCTAAGCAGAGCCCAAACCCCAATCCAAAACCTTCTTATTAACATTATTGGTAAACTCCTTGGAATGTAAACAAATGTGTAAATCAAAAGGCCCAAGGTTGCCTATCTAGTGGTGACACGTCCATGCAAATGGAATAACTAAAAGGTGAATCAGATTCTTCGTCCAGAGTACATGGTCGATCTTGCCATCTGCGGTTATGAAGCGGAAAGAGAGTGAGCACGCCCTTTAGATCAGATAGGGAGAATTATGGGCAGCACGTGGGCAAATTTGGGCTTCAGACAGAAGCTTCCTTTCTGAACTTGGGATGTGCAGTTATACAGGAAGCTGCCACACTCACAGATCAGTACATGAACCCTTCTTTCGCCAGGGAGTCGTGGTCGTCTGTGGTCGTACACTCGTGTACCAGGGCAAGTAAGGGTTCATGACCTGTAAGGTGTGTTTGGTTGGGCCATGTAGATGGGATGGGGAGTGTGGGACGCCATGCAAAACCAACAACACAAGCTGAATCCCCAAATGACTCCCTGGTGTGGATGCCAGACTCATGTACAATCTCTTTTATTAAATCTGTGTACTTCCACATACTAATGTAAACAGGTCTAAATGACTGTGGCTCAATATAGGATAAAAATGTTTGAATAGTTCATATTTTATTTTCAGAAAAGGCCACTCAAGGTCATCACAACTGAAATTGTAGTCTTGCTGTATACTATTTCACTGCACTGTTTAATACTATACATATAAGGGTATACACTGCTTTTAATACAATCAAGGGGGAGTCATTTTCGTTTCAGCTATGATCATCCATTCGGTCATGTCTGCCTAAGAAAGCCTAGCCAGTAAGACAGTGCACTCTCAAACACTGCCACCAGGGGGAGCAGTGCCCAGGCAGACACTCGAATGGCAGCTGCATGCAACTGTGAACACATGACATCATGTCCCATTACGAATAAACACGATCGTTCTCACAGCATGCTCACACGAAAGGACAGGGCAAAACGAGGAGGACAGTGGAAGAGATTCGTAAATAAACAAGGCCAAAGGAATAAATAATAACCCAGTCTGTCTTGGCTGCAGCTTCGGTTCGCTTTCTGTCGATACACGTTGTGGGTCTCGCCGTCTTGAAACTGGACCGAGCACCAAAAATCTCGTCTGGTAGTATTCATTTGTGTCCATACGAGCTGCTACCGCTACCACTGCTGGCCATCCGTTACAGAAAATTACAGCCATTCAAGCAGCATCAGAGGGCTATGGCACGAGTCCCTCTGCTCTGGAGAAATGCCTAAAGCAGCCATTACAGCCCATAAACTCAGAGACACAAAGGTCCCTGGTCACCATAGAAACTGCTTGTTTAGCCCCCAGTCTAATAAGATATGGCAGTTTGAGGTGGATGCTTGGTTGTGGTCCAGAAGGGTCTTCCTGATTCACAATGGCTTCATTGTCAGAACCAGAATGATGGCAGACGTAGGGCCTGCTGGACGGGAAGGAGCTCTACATCAGAACTGTGTGTGATAACACTGGATTTAATGTAATGAATGCCTGCTGGCCCACTTTAAGGAGCAGAACTGCACCCAGTGTCTTCCAGTCACTGTTAGCTTGTTAGTGCAGGAGCCCACTGGAATGAATGTTCATCAGATCAAAGAGAAATTAACTGGTGCAGAATTTGGTCCAGTCTTGCCTGACAGAGTTCATCCACATGGACACAGAACAGTGTGCCTTATAAATGTAAAAGTCTAAACACACAATAAAATGCAACAAAGGCATCCACAAAAACAAAAAGGAAGTAATGATTTGGGTCCAAACACTATGTGGTTGGACCCTAACAAATCAAAATCAATTATGTACCTATAATTGCCCTTCACTGCCCCTGAAAGTGTTTTAAAGACTGTGGCTTCTGTTAGCCTTGTTTATCTACTGTGATAACAACAAAAACGACCTGTGGTTACAAATTTACAAAGACTCACAAGAAAGTAAACTGCATTGGAAAGATCATCAGTGACCGAACATTGTGAATCAATCTTTTTACTTCAGCCCTTATTGAGTTTTAGGGATCTAACTATCTAAAGAAGTTACATTATTAGGCAACACTAAATATTTGCTAAGTACATTTTTAAATACAATTACTTTTAATAAAATCATTCATTATTAATTGTTTTTAGTCCTTACTGGCTTGGCTCAATTTAGCACAACATAACACCAAGTGTAAATGAACTCATTTCGTCATTCCCCAATCAAAACCCAGAATAGTAAGAGCGTGCAACTGACTGACCAATCAGAAAATGAGAGTGAGTGACCTTTACCCAAATGATAAATAAGGCATGTTTGGCAATTGTGTGACTGTTCCCTGGGGAACCAAGAAAGGGTAAAGCAGGCTGTGAATGAGGAGAAAAGGCCATTATAAGTGAGGGGCGGGGCTGTGTGGAAAGACCGTTATAAGTGAGGGGCGGGGCTGTGTGGAAAGGCCGTTACAAGCGAGGGGCGGGGCTGTGTGGAAAGGCCGTTACAAGTGAGGGGCGGGGCTGTGTGGAAAGGCCGTTACAAGTGAGGGGCGGGGCTGTGTGGAAAGGCCGTTACAAGTGAGGGGCGGGGCTGTGTGGAAAGGCCGTTACAAGTGAGGGGCGGGGCTGTGTGGAAAGACCGTTACAAGTGAGGGGCGGGGCTGTGTGGAAAGACCGTTATAAGTGAGGGGCGGGGCTGTGTGGAAAGACCGTTATAAGTGAGGGGCGGGGCTGTGTGGAAAGACCGTTATAAGTGAGGGGCGGGGCTGTGTGGAAAGACCGTTATAAGTGAGGGGCGGGGCTGTGTGGAAAGACCGTTATAAGTGAGGGGCGGGGCTGTGTGGAAAGACCGTTAAAAGTGAGGGGCGGGGCTGTGTGGAAAGACCGTTAAAAGTGAGGGGCGGGGCTGTGTGGAAAGCATCACATGGTGAGCCGAAGGCGTCTGGCAGTGAAGTGTGCTGAGGTTACCTGTGCCACCCCTGTGACTGTAAGAGCCACCCCCTCCGCTGTCTCAACATCCTCACACTTGGGCTGCAGGGTCATAATCTCTAGGGTTATCCTGTGGGAGACGCAGAACAAAAACAAAACAAAACAAAAAAAAAAAAAACATATTGCACTATGATCTGAAGGAAGGAATGGAGGGGAGACCGAAGGAAAGGAAAGTGGATAATCGGAGCACAACAACACACAGATCTGGCGGTGTAGACAACAGAGTACCAATCATTCACTCTCCAAAGATGGTCCAAGTGCATCGACTAAGCTGGAACAGATCTGAAGACACACTCAACTCCTCCCATCTAAATGTAGTCCTCATCCCAGGTTACACCTTTGTTGGGATGTCATTAGAGTCCCCGTAATTGTGCTAGTGGGTGTGTGTACTGATCCAGCAGTGGCGCGTCCTGAAGGCCTTGGAGTCGATGCACTTGGAGCCGCAGTGGTTAGCTGTGCTGCGTGACGGAGCAGCCCAAGCCGGCAGTGTTAGGGTCGGCCCACTCTCTCTCCCCTTCACGCCACACGAGAGCGGCACCGCGCGTGTGCAACACGGGCCACGGAGAAGCGCACGCGCACACAGAGCCAGTGAGCAGACGGCCCTCCCAATGCCCCCCGCTGTTGTGGCTTCCTGAAGCTGCTGCTGCCCTGCTGCGTTAGCCCTGAGCCAGGTGGACCCGTTTGTCTGGGGTGGTTTGGTTGTGTCTCCCCTCCCCCACCTTTGCTTGGACCGGGTTGCGTTACCTGAGCCACCCCGGTGACATCCAGGGGGACGCCCTCCGAGGTTTCGATATTCTCACAGCGACAGAGGATGGTCATTACCTCCAGAGAAAGCCTACGCAGGGAGGCGGGCGGGCCGAGGGCGGGCGGGGCGGAAGGGGAAGGAAGGGCGGGGTTAGCAGGACAGGCAGGACAGCATCATCACAGCATTTAAAGAACCACTTCAGGGATTGGCAGCGAAGAGTTGGGTAGTCAGAAGACAGAAATGCTGAGGTTAGCTTGCAATTTCGCTCACAGATCCGTCATGAAACACCTCCCATCTAATCAAATTTTTGTTAACACTTCTAGCCATGTAACAATAACCAGCTGTTTCACTCAACACAAATCACCTTTGCCACTTCACAGTTCACATGAATGAGCTGTCTAGAAGTATCTTCACTACTCCACATCTATATGAACTACAGCAACGGAGGACGTACATATCTCCACATTTGGTCATCCAAATAAAGACGTATGACTCATCATTTCTCAGGTCAGACTGCTTGAACAGCCTCACTTGTGAACAATCGTGCGAGGGGTCCTCACTCCCACGTGAGTCGATAAAAACAAACAATCATGTAGAAAATCTGTCAGACCCATGGCTATTTGAGAAGAGGTCTGTTCAACAATTAAGAAGCTGAAACTGTCAGCTTACACCAGATGCTTCCCAACGAGGGCTGCACAAAGTATCACTTGCTAACTGTTATCACAAAATAGTCCTTTGCAATACTGACATCACAGAAGGCACAATATGCAAACAAGGATATTTTATAATATATTTGAGAATCATAACTACAGCCGAATATATATATATATATATATATATATAAATAAAAATAAATATTTAATTAATATATACTGTATGTTTCTGTGATTAATATTGTAATTTTTAATTAAAAACATACTATGCTCCTGGGAAGCTAATTATCACTCCAGCACTATAAAATGTGCATTTAGAGTAGAATGATAATTTACCTACATACTGGGAGTAAATTGCAATATGTTGTAAGTCACTGGAGAAAAATGAAACTTGGCCTGGAACCAGTTTCCTAAATACTTCTGTGGAATGTGCGAGTTTGGTCAGGATACACATGGCACGCAATAATAAACACGGTGATTTGTTAGAGGGCTCATATCCACACCACCGCCTTCTGCAATGTCAATACATTATAATGCGATAATGACTGTCAAACAATACAGTGCACAGCATTAATTTTGGTATGTCTCATATGTCCCAGATCACAGCATTCAACAAATGTGAGCACATATGGTTAAACAAAAGAAGAAAAAAGGCAGTAACACATCACAGGCCTGACCATGTGTTTTTAATATAAGCTTTTGAATGTCTGCTGTGTGTAGTAAAACAGCTACAGCACGCTAGTCCATATAGCAGAGACCTTTAGCGATGTGGTTTGGTCTAAGGTAGGCTCGGGTTAGAAATGTGCTATAAAAATGTCTAAAAACGAACCCTCAAAGTTCATCACTTTGGCCAATGGAAAATCCAAAACTGCTCAACATGTCTTCTTATAGTGCAGTACTAAAAACTGAGACCTGCGTGGTCTCAAATTCTCTTCCACAGTGCTGGAATCATTTACACTTTCTCGCTCACTTGCAACCAACAAAATGCCTAATTTAATACTCCTTCCAAAAACCTTGAACCAAAACCTTGAACCTGTTTGCTAAACGCTATTAACTATTAGCTATTTCCCCAAGGTAGAACCCGACACGAAGCTACTATACGTCATCAGAAGCTGAAGAGTGCAGGGCGTGGCCTACAGGGCCTGATGCACTGCAGACACACGCACAGCCCTCTTGTCCAGGCCCATCTAATTACATTAGCACAGCACTGAAAGCACTAAGCAGGCTGTTGGGCTGTACAGCAGACAATGGAGGGAGGAAAGGACCTGCGGCCCCGCCCCCAACAGCCCCGCCTCCCGCGACAGAGTGCCGGGACACAAAGCTGTGGCCATACAACAACAAATACAATATCATTCTACTCGAAGATATGATGGCTATCACAATATTATTATTACAGCAATTATATTATTAAGTTGAGTTGTTAATGGAACATGTTGTTGTCATTAACTGTACGACGGTATATGCTACAAAAAGCTTATTGCAACATAGTTTACAGCAAATGTGATAACACATGATATTGCCCATCCATATTAACTCATTACTGCAGTCGGCTGGACTGCGTGTGGAAACTCCTGCTTGTAACACAGACTTCCATACATACACATAATGGCTCTGGGCTCCAAACTCCCCTCCCCTCAGCACAAGCAGCGTTGTGTCAGCACACTCCCCTCAAGATCAGCACAGCCACAACACTAAGATCTGCTCACAGAGCACTCAGCCCAAGATCCCAACCAAAGCATTTCAGACAGAAGACGAGGGTGAGTTCAACACAGAACAAGGCAGGTTAGCAAAGAGCATTAACAGTTAACAGGAAGACACCGAACAGCAATTCAGGGAAACGTAAAAAAAAAAAAACCCCGAACAGCAGGTTTGCGTTTTAGTAAATCGAGACATTGTTAACTTTAGGGAAAGATGTTTTTATGTAAAAATGTACAATACATTTTATTTTAGTGATAATCCAAGCACTGGCCAAAGGTAGTTTTCCCAGACCTCTCTGGTCCAGGACTAAATGTAAAGTTATCCCTGGTCCAGGACTAAATGTAAAGTTATCCCTGGTCCAGGACTAAATGTAAAGTTATCCCTGGTCCAGGACTAAATGTAAAGATCTCTCTGGTCTAGGACTAGCTTAAGGCTATAGCGGGTCCTGGTCTGTTGGTCTGAGTAAAGTGCAGCTGTGCTCCATTAGGCTTTGCAACAATATTAACCGTGTTTGTTTTTCCATGGACTACAGTGTGTGCGTGTAGGAAGAGCAGTGAGCTGATGTGCTGATGAACTGTCTGTATACATGCAGGATACACACTCTGTGGGTCTCTGGCCTGGCTCCTACTCTGATCTAACTCTGTGCTCTAAACACTGTTCACTCAACACCAGCACAGAAGGGCCTTCTCCTGCCTTACCTACTGCTTCAGTAATGAGGGGGCAGTTTATTGTTATTCCAACATTTGAAGCTGGCTCATTGCAAAGATTGATGAACTATGAAAGAAAGGAGCTTACTTCTGTATGTCTGTGAGGAGCCACCATGCCCACGCCCACCCACCTACTGTATAGGTCTTCTGGTCAGACCCACAGCAGCCACCTAGGGAAAGAAGACAGGGACAAAATTAAAAGTGGGTCAAACTGGACTTGTTTCCTGTTAATTGATCCAGCATGTCAGTTTAATCATTTTTAAAATATCTTGCATTTCTACTTTTCTTTGCCTACATAAGTCATCGTTTCCATCTCCTATCACATGCCCACACAGTGGTAAAGCTCTGGCACTTTGAAGAGCTTCAAGCATGCTGAAAACAAGTGTGAAAACCACAGCTCAGTTGGCCTTCACCCAGTCTCCCTCCCCTTCACCCAAACCCACTTCTGGCCTTGTGACTGCAGCTGCATGTTAAAGTAGGTCTCCTGACACCAAATCTCTCCACAACTACAAGGTTGGTGAAACCACAGCACTTCAAATGTGTATGAATGTAATTTTCTCATCAAGCCAATCTGCAACGCAAATGTCTTCAGACTTTTGGTCTTGGTCAAGAGAACATGTTGCAACATACTATGGACTGCACAATATTAACCAAAATGTCACATGCAGTTAGAGTGCTACTACTGCGGTTAATTTTGATGAACAGTAACTAGCAGTGTCAGATCATTACAGCAAGTATTATATTTTAGTTCACGTACTTAACGCTACTAACCATGCTATAGAAATGCCTTTTCTATATGAGATTTATGGGGCTGAGTCTGTGGTTTGTGAAGCTCAGTCTGAACCTCAGTTCCATCTATACGGCCAAGATCAAATCTGATCTCCACACTAATAGCATACAATACCCAAGCTTCCTGTAAATCTGTGGATGGCTCTTGTATATTTGTGGATGGCTTTTAATCCTGTGACTAGTAAAAAGGACGAATTTTCAAAAGCATCTAAAGTCCCGTGTCACCTACAGCCTATATACAACTTTTTTTAAGGCCCCGTCTGTCTGACCAGGAAGCTGGAGTTCATTGTTCCTCCTACAATGATAGTGGACGTTTCCCCTTTCATGCTGACCTAGACCAGTTCGAAACTTTCATTATGGCTGAATTGGGGGTGGGGTGGGTGTAGGGAGGGATTAATTGTCAGATGGATCTGGGGGACGAGGGAGAGAAGAACTGGTCAACTGGCTGATCCAGCACACCTGGGCCTATTGATTCTCTCATAATGCCAGATAACTTTCTTCAATGCTTTTTGTGTTTTGTATGATGCAAGAAAAACAAATCTATAAGCATTCTTCTTGCTTATTCAAACTTGGCATAGGGGAACAAAATCTGTCCTTAACCAGCGTAAAAATGTGATGTTCTACTTAGACGAATTTACAAGGAAGTCTGCTAGTAGTATTTAACTAGATGAATTCTTGATTCAGGCTGATCCCTTCTGTTGAAACAATGAACCAACCTCAATATCTGTCTAGTAATTAAGGACGTTTTATGTACTTTTGTTTAAATATACAAAAACATGAGCTACAGGACAACTTGTTCCTACATGCCTACTCAGAAATGTCTGTAGTGTACAAACATTCCCACCACACTCAGCCTTCCTGACTAGCCCCTCCCCCCTCCCACACACACGGTTCTTATCGGAGTTCCTCACACAGACATTGTTGTGTGACAGGCTTAGCGTTCCAGGGCTCACTGTCATGAGATCACAGACACAGGCAAGCATGCGAGTCTACGGTCATAGGATCCAACACTAGCTTACCCTTCAAATAAAGTCCTGGGTTCGCGAGTTAGCAGATTTTGTCAACTTTAGCAGGAAGGGGGAGTGTGGGAGTATTCCTGGCCCACACTCCAATATGAACAAACACAACCCATATGAATGTTTTGATTACACCAGTCACAGCGATAAAGTGTCATATGGTATTTTAGGCTACTAGAGCAGAGCTTGGATGTAAAGGATCACTTACACATCCTGTTCCACTATAGGGCACCTCAATCAAGCCCTGCAATCTACTTATGGGGAAGTGCACCACAAAGCACATCTGATGCCTGTTGGATGTGAAACCCGCTCGTGGTATGTAGTTTTGTGTTGTTGGAGGCAGGAAAAACTGCAGTTTATTCAACTGGTTTAAATACAGGTTATTAACTTGCTATTGGCTGGACCCACTGCAGTTTGCCTTACAGGAAGACCAGGTCCACTACACACTGCCCTCTCCACACGTAGGTGAGAATGCTGTGTGTTGATTACAGCTCAGCTTTCAACACCACTGTGTTCCTCTGTGGATGGACACTCGGTGGCGAGACCTGGGCCTGAACAGTGACCTGTGCAGCCGGATCCTTCACTTCCTGACAGGCCGACGCCAGGTGGTCAGCATCTCCTCATCCTCACTGACCCTCAACACTGGAGCTCCTCAAGGTTGCGTTCTGAGGCTTCTCCTTTACAGCTTGTGCACACACGACTGTACAGCCACACACAGCGCAAACGCAGTCATTAAATTTGCAGATGACATGGCCTACAACAACTGCGAGACAGCCTACAGAGAGGAGGTCACCATCCTGTCAAACTGGTGCCAGTAAAACCTCTCCCTCAACACTGGCAAGACCAAGGAGCCAATAGTGGAGTTTAGGAAGCAGTAGTGCACGCCCCATATCATCACAGACGGCACCACAGGAGAGAGTCAGCAGCTTCAAGTTCCTGGGTGTTCACATCACAGAGGAACCCTCATGGTCAGAACACACGACAAGGGTGGTGAAGAAAGCACAACAGCATCTCTTCTTCTTCAGAGGGCTAAAGAAGTTTGGCACGAACCCCTGCATCCTCAGAACATTTTATACATGCACTGTGGGAAGCATTTTGACAGGATGCATCACTGCCTAGTACGGGAACTGCAGCAGCACCCTGGAGCGTAAAACTCTACAGAGGGTGGATCGGATATCCCAGCACATCACCGGGGTTCAACTGCCAAACCAACTGTACACCAGCCGCTACCTGAGGAGGACCACCAAAATCTTAAAGGACTCCACCCATCCAAGACAGCTTTTATCCCAAGGCCATCAGACCTGCTGAACAGCACACAGTAGGACTTCAACTCAGTCACTTGTTTAATATATGGTGCTAGCATGTACATACGTCACATTGTACATATTTATATTTTGTATTTCTTTTATTCTGTAATGCGTGTTTGCACATATGATGGACACCTGTGCTAATGTGACGTGACAATAAAAAGTGATTTGATTGTTTTTGTTGCTAATTAGTTTGTTCAGTGACCAACATCATGAGGTGCATCACTACTGATTGTACCCATTATAGCTACAAGAATATAACAAATACAGCCCAACAACAAAGCCAAAGCAATCCATACCAGAACCTCAAGTTCATACTCATACGCAAACACGTCTCTGAATGATATTTCCACAACAACTTCCCAAATACCAATTGTTCCATAGGCATGAACATGTCCAGGAAGAAGACCCAAGACAGCAACTAAACACTTTTGCTTTATAGAATCCTTTTTCTGAAAGTAATTACAAGGAGCATTTCTGTCCACCAGCCATGGCCTCTGCATTCGATATGTCCAATTAGTATTTTGCCACTGAATGAGTTTGGTGGGTGTGTGGAACAGTATTATTTGAACTAGGTTCAAGTAATTATTTACGTAATTGATGTTACGACTGTCTGAGGTACGTAGAAATCACCCAACACATAGAAGGGGTGAAATGTGAAATAAATAACTTCCGAATAAGCCGTTACATAGCTGAGCCAAACATGCCCTAGCTAGCTATGATTTAATGCTTCTTTAATATGGTAGATATTTATGGTAACTCATCTTTGGAGGCATGTGTAATACTACCTGTTGGTGGCCACTCATCTTTCTTTCACAAAAGGAAGGGGGGAGGTGTTAAAATTTCCACCTCACTGCATCTTAGCAAGAACGATAATGGGTTCCAAAACAAACACATGCCACTTCAAGGCCACAGGATATAGGATAAGAGATGTGGTACTGCACTTAGTGTGTGCTAGGGGACCTCCGAGTGGGACACACAGCTCAGCTGTCAGCAACAGCTGCAGCCAGAATGGCAATTCTGCACAGTGCTTCAGGACGGGACTCGGCCCTGCTGGCTTACACAGCAGGGGAAGGAGTGTGTGTGTGTGTGTGTGTATGTGTGTGGGGGGGGGGGGGGGGGGGTGCACTTCCAATTGAAGTCCATGTGCACGACAACCATGCAGGGCCCTCATCAATACAATGTAGCAGCACATCCCAGTTTCCTGTTTCAGGCCGGGGTGAGGGGAGAAGCCAGACCAGTAGCTCATATCACAAGGGCATTGTGTTCACCATTATCAGCTGTAAACTACAGTACAACCGGCAAAACAAAACAGCTCTTCAGGTTGAATGGCAACAATAAAAGAATGGCAATGTATTAAATGATCAAAGTAGGTAAGCAGCAGCTTCACTTGAATAAAAGTGAACAATGCTAATCTGAGCCCAGCTAAGTGGAAGACACCTGTTCCACTGTTCAGTACAGTGCATAGCACGGTATCTAATGCAGTGCACATCTGTGTATATTCCTTGTATATCATACATATATTATGTACTGTGAGCATCACTGTTGGGTAGACCATATGCGTAAGTTTTTCACTTGCATGTAGTGTAGTGATGTGCCACTAAAACATTTGAATCATTTAGGTACTAATTATAAATGTGTATCAGCAGCCACAGGCCAAAACACACATCTACGGCCAAACACACACACACACCCAATACCAAGTCTATTGATTTTATATTGACCAGATTGGCTCAGCCAAGACTTATTAAACAAACACTTACTCTAGAACCACTATCGCAATTAAATACCGTTTCAATGGTTGATTTATCAAACCCAATATATTTATATTTTCACCAACAATTTCTTTTTGTTTTTCCTATTTTTGCACTACTGAATGGCAGCTCGCATGTTTGTCACTTTCTTATGGTTGTAAGAAAGATGCATTTCCAATTTGATGTGGTTCCAAGACAGTTACACTGTGTGACATTGTAAGCAAGTGCTGAAAACTCCAAAACCTCATGTCTGGTAAATAATGTAGAAAACTTGTAGACATTCATGCCTAATGAAGATTGTCTAAATGATTTACATAATCCTAAACATTATTTTGCATGAACTAGTTGAAACGACTTAGGTCATTAAAGTAGGCCATGTCTTGTGACTAAATGATATGGATGATTTTGAAAGACGATGGTTAGTCAATACTGGGAACCTTCTTTAAAAAAGAAATTCAAAACTCACTCATTTTAACCAGTTTGACAAATGTATACCCATGGTTAACTCATAATAACCAAACGTTCATGTTTAAGAGCATCTTGGAATGTCAGGTTATAAACATTGGCTTGAATTGAAGTTTTAAACACATGCTTTAGTACTATAGCTTTTCAAAAACATTTTCCCCAAAATATTCGCTTCCTATTAGGAAATCAGTATAGATTAGTGAACCAACAATTTCCTTTATCACTAAAACACAAAACATTCTTGACGATCAAACATTATTGATCCGAGTCATATTGTACTAATAGCACACAGACGGCCCATTAACATAGTAACATAATAACGCCACATGAATAAACCACGTTAGTAAGCGATCTAAATAATAACGTGTCGCCCAAGCAACATTATAAGAAACAGACGAAACATAAAACATCGTTATTATCATCTACATCATTTGGCAAGGACACCAAACCCAGTGAGGTGCCGCCTACACTACCAAACACAGCGAGGTTAGCTCACTACAACCATTCACGGTCCTCTCGCAGATATCTGGGGGCTCCCCACACTGTTTGGACGTATGTGGTGCAGCTACACCTTCACTACACCTTCACTGTACGCCATGTACACCACCACCACCACCGCCCAGTGAGCAATACGGAGATTTATCAACACACTTCACAACTAACGTTAACCAGCAGGTCCCTCAGCTAGCACTAGCCAGCTAGCTAGGGGCCTCGCTGTGTGGACCTCAAGTAAAAACTATTACGCAAAAAGGTGAATTAAACAGAAATGGTGAATTCAACGGTCCGAATGTAAAACTGATGGTTAGACGACAATTCGGTCCGTTTATAACATTTTAAGTTCAGTTACCATAGCCGTCGACCGCTATTAACAGCGTTAGTATAAATAGCCCCATATTTAGCCGTGGAGAAATGTCTCCTTTGATACCTGAGACAACCAAGGCCTCGTTTGGTCCAACTGTGTGACAGTTTCCCATTTTTGTCGTCTCAAGGGCTTCAATGACACGTCCAAAGATACGTTTAAGCAGCCCTCCTTTCAAAACAACTCCGTAGCAGCGAACAAAACACGAAAATGGCGAGACAGGGCGCTCCAAACGAGTCACAGCAATTGATCGTGGGGAACTAAGATCCCAGTTTTACTCCGGCTCCGCCCACCTCCCCTAATGACTTCACTATGACTTCAATAGATAAACACTGGGTGATCCCCGCGCCGCCCACGGGGGGGCGCCCTCGGACCTCGTCATGTAGCGCTTTCTAATCATCTTTATTCGAGTTGACTCATTTTCATTTTCATAGAAATAAAATTAATCAGTCATTTTAAAATTGTTGTCATACAATGACAATAATCAAAGCCATTTTTGTTCTAAATATGTTGTAATAGCGACATAACCGTAAACTATACGCTATAACCTGAAAGTCTCATTAGAGGCGTTTTATGTTATGAGGAGGTCCAAAACATAAACAGTTCACGCACGTGTGTGCGTAGAGTTTTGCTCATTATTGCAGAACTCGCGCTCAACCTGGATGCGGCCCATGCGATAACAGTGACAGCTTCTAGAGAAACAATAATGTTTCAGACAGGAAGTTGAGGAATAATGTGAAAGGAAGGTGAATATAAAAAACTCTTATGTTGCTTTTTATGCTTTTCTCTCTACTCTAGTTTTTGCCACACATTTTCAGCCATTTTCTACCCTGGTAATCAGTTGTCTTCAATCGTTTGGTCAAAAACTGACCATTGATGAAAATGTGGAAGATTGCTATCAGAAATAGTTCATGGTAACACATGGGCTACAATCTTGTTATTATTCACACGTAAGGCCTTTTGTAATATATGAATAACTGTTTCTAATAAAATAAAAATTTTTAAATCTTTATGTCCTCAGGCAGCTTCACATGCCAAAGCTGATAATAAATATTCTGTTATTCTGTTATATTCTGTTATTTCACCATTACATTCTTCTCCTGCCATTTTGTAGTCCTCAGTAAAACCAGATGGAGATTTCCAGAGATGACTCTTCTAATCTAAGGAGTAGCCTATCTAATATATAAAAGAGACTAGAAAACATAAAATGTAAGCAACAGTGCCTTTTCTATAATGAATTTAAAGCACACTACTCAGTGGTTCCAATTGTTCAAAGTATTATGAAATAATACAGTATTATGAAAAGTCACCAATTCAAAGATTCAATGACAAGAATAAAATACAACAGCAATGATAAAGGACTGTCTTATGCAGCCACTGTCTTATATGATGGAACATTTGTTGGTCCTAACTGTCTGATATGCATTTACTGGTGCCACATGTTTTGTGAACTATTAGTGTTGGACCTTTTCCATTACACATCAATTGGAGGGCTTAACACCCATGACTCAAGGGTTAAGACCCATGATTCGAGATCCATCTATGACGTGTTTCACAAAGTTAATCTTTGCAGTCAGATATATCAAAAATTGAAACTGTCCACAAAAGTGATAAGTTAAAAACATTCCTATACTGATTGGCTGAAGTTTCCAGTTGAGAAATCCTCTCTTACCCCTTTCACATGCTAACAGAAAAGGTCAATTACTGAACATGATTCTCCAGGGAGTCTTTGGACAAGGTACCAAATAAGTGACAAATTCCTTGCTTTCAGGCTGCAACAATCATGATAAGATAAACGTAATCTGGTAAGATGTCTGCACACCCAGAAGAACTGAACATAGCCAGGTGAACATAGCTGGACACAATTTGTAATCTATGAGGATCTAAATTATTTACATTATTTTACATAATTGGCTACAGTGATAATTTGAAAGAGCCACGGATGATAAATATTTTCAGATGATTTTGGCATGTGTTGTGGATAATCTGAATGAAAAATGTTTATTGGCAAGTAAAAACAACTGTACATTTTGATAATTACTTTAAAATGTAAACCTTGTAATTTAAAATGAACAAAAATGCAAAAAGATATTGTACCACAAAATCAAAACTTTAAAAGTTAAAATGTATTAAATAAAATCATTTAGATTATATTACTTTTTTATGCATTGTGCTTTACAAGGTTAACATGCTGTTCAGCGCAACCATAATAAGTAAACCATAAGATGATCAAAGTCCTTAACTGGACTATGTAGTAGTATCAGTATTTTCCACTAGAATACATACTGCACTACATGTTTACATTTGGCACATCTCAAGATCTTGGTGTATACATGTTTCCACTAATAGATATTTCACAAAAATATTTGTAATGTTAACTCCAGCATACACACATAATTTCACTATGTTTTATTTTTGGAATTTAGGCAAGGGAAGTATAGCATTCTGCCACTGCCTTATCAGGTTTTGGTAAAGCATGTAAACTAACAGTGTCAAATTGTTGGAAGAGCAAGAAAACTGCATCTTTACGTGGGAGGCTGGATGTATGCAATAAGACCATGATAAGCCTCAACAGGCCTTTGTTCAAGATGTATCATTTAGGTATCTGTCTGGGGAGGGGGGGGGCACATTAAATAGGCCTGAACAGACCTCTGTGTGATGGTGCAACATTTATTTGCCATGCATCAGATGGCACCGGAAAATGTATTATTTGGTAAGTGCTGGGTTATGCAAGAATGTGGTCATCTTTTTAAAAAAGAGACCTTTCTCATTTGAATATAATGGCATTGAATTGAAAGTAATACATAATACATGATTTGAACATAATGGCATAGCGTTCTAAAGTTATTATGCAAATATGTGTCATATGTACATTGCAAAGTTAGTGGGGAAAGTGTTATTATTATTATTATTATTATTATTATTAATAATAATAATAATAATAATAATAAAAATAATAATAATAATAATAATAATAATAATATAATAATAATAATAATAAGAAACAAATTCCTAAGAGTGGTTTGATGTTGATTTGACTTTAATATTCATTGTATAGTTGTAATTTGCATGTCACTCACGCACGCACACACGCACACGCAAACAAAAAATATTTCAAGTACTCTTAGGGGGCCCTCTGGTGGCCATAAGCATATACTTCACTTTTGCGTCAGGACGGCCCTGGTAATGTTTTACTCTCTGCTAGATGATTGTAACTGCTGCATTTACATGAGGGATTGAACAACTCGTTCTACAAAGTTTACTTTTGCGTTGAGCACTGCATTAGGGTTAGAGTGAATATATGAGTCTGATTTAAGGAGGGGGCTCTCATTACGATACATGTTTCTTTTAAAATTACAGTTACTACGCTTCTGCCACCTCACCCGGCTAATCATTAAATCACAAACATGGTCAGTTTTTATGGTCTCAGCGAGACAGGTCTTGCTCATTCCCGCGCCTGAATCCTGAAGACACTTGCGGCAGTATTGGGAGCCATGGCTAAGGAACTGGAAGCGGGGCGGCCCACGTGGAGCAGGCCCATCGAGTTCACCCTGGCCGGGATAGGCTGCGCCGTGGGCCTGGGCAACATCTGGAGGTTCCCTTACCTTTGCTACAGGAGTGGTGGAGGTGAGGAGCTGTGATGGTACATTGCTCTGTGGGTAAATGGGCACTGATACGAGGGACAAACAACTGTGGGATGTGTAACCCTGGGCTGTAGTCTTCCTGTGTTCCTGCATTAGTTTGTACTTCTGTAACTGAACAAAAAAACGTGGTTGTGGTAGAAATTGTGTGGCTATGTTGTAAATAGATACAAAACATATTTATTATATGTAAAGTCTGTAATTTAGGTGTATGTAAATGTATAAATGCAATTTCTTTATTTCACATGAACATAATAGCTCAGTTAAAGGTGCTGCGTAACCTCTTGCCTACTGCACAGCAAATAAACTTTGCAATGAACTCAATGAAAAATAGCCCAGTAAAATTAGATTAGAATATAATGTTATAAAATATAATGAAAAGATAAGATTAAAATGACAAGCACTGATTCACACAATTCACAACTGAATTACTGAAAAACAGGTAATGTAGGAAAGCTGTAAAAGTGTAAAGAAGATAATAGAACTGAGAGCAGTGGTATCGAATGTGATGTCTCACTTTAGCTAAACAATAGCAGAGCTGTGTGCATGTCTTCTGTGAAAACATGCCTCAACAAGAGAACCTTGCTCCTTATCAATGATTAAAATTGGATTTATAAATCCATGTTTCCAGGAACATGTAGTGGACATTCCTGTATCCAGAATATTTAAAGTGGTGCAGTTCCCACAGTTTCCACAAAGAGCAAGCAGTCTTTAGAATGTCTTCTTAGTGGTGGTGGTGGTGATGGTGGTGGTGGTGGTGGTGATGGTGATGGTGGTGATGGTGGTGATGGTGATGGTGGTGGTGGTGGTGGTGATGGTGGTGATGGTGGTGGTGATGGTGGTGGTGGTGGTGGTGGTGATGGTGGTGGTGATGGTGGTGGTGGTGGTGGTGATGGTGGTGGTGATGGTGGTGGTGTTGGTGGTGATGGTGGTGGTGATGGTGGTGGTGGTGGTGGTGGTGGTGGTGGTGGTGGTGGTGGTGATGGTGGTGGTGATGGTGGTGATGGTGGTGGTGGTGGTGATGGTGGTGGTGGTGATGGTGGTGGTGGTGGTGGTGGTGATGGTGGTGGTGGTGATGGTGGTGGTGTTGGTGGTGATGGTGGTGGTGATGGTGGTGGTGGTGATGGTGGTGGTGATGGTGGTGATGGTGGTGATGGTGATGGTGGTGGTGATGGTGGTGATGGTGGTGGTGATGGTGGTGGTGGTGATGGTGGTGGTGGTGGTGGTGATGGTGATGGTGGTGGTGATGGTGGTGGTGATGGTGGTGATGGTGGTGGTGATGGTGGTGGTGGTGATGGTGGTGGTGATGGTGGTGGTGGTGATGGTGGTGGTGATGGTGGTGGTAATGGTGGTGGTGGTGATGGTGGTGGTGATGGTGGTGGTGGTGGTGATGGTGGTGGTGGTGGTGGTGATGGTGGTGGTGATGGTGGTGGTGATGGTGGTGGTGGTGGTGATGGTGGTGATGGTGGTGATGGTGGTGGTGGTGGTGATGGTGGTGGTGGTGATGGTGGTGGTGTTGGTGGTGATGGTGGTGGTGATGGTGGTGGTGGTGATGGTGGTGGTGATGGTGGTGGTGGTGATGGTGGTGGTGATGGTGGTGGTGGTGGTGATGGTGGTGGTGGTGATGGTGGTGGTGGTGGTGATGGTGGTGGTGGTGATGATGGTGGTGATGGTGGTGGTGGTGATGGTGGTGATGGTGATGGTGGTGGTGGTGGTGGTGGTGGTGATGGTGGTGGTGTTCTACATCCTGTGTTCAGTCTGCACCACCTTTGGTGAGTTTGTGTGTGTTGTGCTCAGGTGCCTTCCTGGTGCCCTACCTGCTGATGCTCCTCTTGTTGGGCTTCCCTCTGCTGTACATGGAGCTGACCGTGGGCCAGTACCTGAGGAAGGGCCCCGTCCACGCCATGGCCAAGCTGTGCCCGCTGCTCAAAGGTGCTTCCGCCTGCTGCCACGCGCCATGTCACACTGCAAAAGGGGGGCTGGTAAATGAAGAGGCGTAGAGGACCTTTTTGGACTTTTGGATAGAGGTTTATGTTCTTTAGCTATAAACAATGAAAAGTGGGACTCTTGATTTTGATTGGTTGATTTTAAACCATCACTGACTTGAGTGTGAATTACTGTCTGTCAGTTTTGTGGTTTTGTTTTAATATGAATGCAGTGACCACGACTGCCACCCCAATATCATCTCCCTTGTTTTCTCAGGTGTGGGCATGGCCACGGTGGCCATCTCCTTCATAATGTCCACCTACTACAACGTGATCATCACCTGGGCTCTCTACTACCTGTTCAGCTCCTTCCAGAGCCAGCTGCCCTGGCAGAGCTGCAACAACACATGGAACAGGGCTAACTGCACCGACCATGCCACCATCAACTCCACCTCCACCTCCACCGCCAGCCAGCAGTTCTTCAAGTGGGTTCCTGATCTATTCTACTCTATTCTATTCTGATCTCTCACATTCTAAAGTAATCAATCCATTAGCACTGATACTCGGTGGCTAAGTGTCCAGCCCTTTTGCAGTGAGCTGATTTCTCAGAACCAGCCAGGGGCAAAAGTTCAGGTCTTGGGTTTATCACCCCTCATGGTTTTATGACCCTGTAGATCAGTATTGATTACAATAGAGACTGTGACTAAAATATAAATAAGCAATCATGATTTATTAATCTTAGTAAACTGCAAATTCTTGCTTTAGCATTATTTTATGATACTCCCTGATGCCTCAATTTTTGTTTATTATTTCTTGCAGCGATGGAAGGTTTCAGTGGCCTCTATACAGTGTAAAACTGTTCATGCTATCAACACTCCTAATTAGTCATGGGCTGTACTAGAACTGTGCAGCTTCATGTAGCTGTTGCGTAGTTTTTCATTTCAGTCATCTGCACATCAACCATTTGTCATGAAGCTTTGTTTTGTAATATAATCTACACATTTTAGAATGGATGCAGGTACTACAAACATGATCAATCGGCCCTTGAATCTGATCCCAGTTCAGCTGCTCATCCTGATGCTACACAACTCTTCAGCTGCACTGGCGTTCTGTGTTCAGTTACAGAGTTCTGGAGAGGACGGGCGGGGTGGAGGAGCCCGGAACCATGCGGTGGGAACTCTTCCTGCTGCTGCTCCTGGCCTGGCTTCTCGTCTACTTCTGCATCTTCAAGGGCGTAAAGTCTACTGGCAAGGTACGGAAAGCCGGAGGAGGGCACGAGGAGAGAGTTCCAAACAAGGGTGAGATGGGAGTGGTTGCATGATAACAAAATAGAATAGCAAAGGTTATGTGGGCTTACTGACATGGAAGATAGTGCTTGTAGTTATATATTAATAATTTCTATAATGACTGATTTGAATTGATATAATAAATTCATACTGCTTCTGTGTGTGTGTGTGTGTGTGTGTAGGTGGTGTACTTTACAGCTCTGTTCCCGTATGTTATCTTGGTGGCATTGCTAATCAACAACGTCCAGCTTCCTGGGGCCAAGTCTGGTATCTGGTTCTTCATTGTGCCGGAGTGGGAGAAGCTGTTGTCTGTGGAGGTACAGCGAGATCTCATAATGAGTGGGAGAAGCTGTTGTGTGTGGAGGTACAGCGAGATCTCTTAATGAGTGGGAGAAGCTGTTGTGTGTGGAGGTACAGCGAGATCTCATAATGAGTGGGAGAAGCTGTTGTGTGTGGAGGTACAGCGAGATCTCATAATGAGTGGGAGAAGCTGTTGTGTGTGGAGGTACAGCGAGATCTCATAATGAGTGGGAGAAGCTGTTGTGTGTGGAGGTACAGCGAGATCTCATAATGAGTGGGAGAAGCTGTTGTGTGTGGAGGTACAGCGAGATCTCATAATGAGTGGGAGAAGCTGTTGTGTGTGGAGGTACAGCGAGATCTCATAATGAGTGGGAGAAGTTGTTGTGTGTGGAGGTACAGCGAGATCTCATAATGAGTGGGAGAAGCTGTTGTGTGTGGAGGTACAGCGAGATCTCATAATGAGTGGGAGAAGCTGTTGTGTGTGGAGGTACAACGAGATCTCATAATGAGTGGGAGAAGCTGTTGTGTGTGGAGGTACAACGAGATCTCATAATGAGTGGGAGAAGCTGTTGTGTGTGGAGGTACAACGAGATCTCATAATGAGTGGGAGAAGCTGTTGTGTGTGGAGGTACAACGCGATCTCATAATGAGTGGGAGAAGCTGTTGTGTGTGGAGGTACAACGAGATCTCATAATGAGTGGGAGAAGCTGTTGTGTGTGGAGGTACAACGAGATCTCAGCTGAGCTACAACTAGCCTCATAATGATGGACAAAGTGTATGTAGGCACAAAGCCCTCGGGGGGGCTAGACTAAACTACAGGACTTTGGAGGTGACAAAAGCACGTGGGAAACTAGCTATGAAAAGGACGTGTTCCTTTTTTAAAGGAAGGGAGCTTTATTTGGCAGGCCCTTTGTCTCAGACGGGGTGTTTTGCAGGTGTGGATCAACGCAGCGGCCCAGATCTTTAACTCCATCGGTATCGGATTCGGGTCGCTCATGGCCATGGCCAGCTACAACACCTTCAACAATAGTGTGCTAAAGTAAGACATATAACCATATACATTCAACTCAACCGCTATAAAGTCCAGCTTGGAGAACAGAGTCACTACTTAAATAGGGCTTGATAATGCAAACCCCTCCCCCACTTTTTTGCAGGGATATCATGTACATCATTACATTATAATTACACACTGCTTCATTTGCTTCATTTATCATTATACATGCAATTCAGTCCTTCTGTCATCTGTCATAATCCAACTATTGAACGTTATGGAGAAGGCAGCGTGAGCCACTGCATTTGCACTTCAATTAATTGCGGACACAAAGCTTCTGTAGGTCCGTTGTCTCTCCAGAAATGTTTGTGTGCTTGAGGTACCAGAAGCTTGTTTTGTTAAGACCATTATTGATCATTATTGATCTTGTGTTATGTATGTTGCAGGGACACCCTGGCCATCGCCATCACAAACTCACTTACCAGCATCCTGTCTGGATTTGTGATTTTCTCTGCACTTGGATACATGTCTTACCTACAGAATATTCCAGTCAGTGAGATTGCTGTAGATGGTGAGTTACAGGATTTTGGCAGCATACTAATGTAGATATAATCCTGGCTGTGTGTGATTGCCAACTGCTCAATGGCGTTATCCTGCCACTCTGTTTCTGCTAAAGGTATGTGTGAGAGTTCTTGGTTGACCTAGACGACCAGCCTAATGGAGTTTTTGCACCGTGTGATACGTGTTCTGCAGGCCCGGGCCTGGTGTTCGTGGTCTACCCTCAGGCCTTCGCGTCCATGCCGGTCGCTCCTATGTGGGCGGTCTTCTTCTTCTTCATGCTCCTGTGCCTCGGCCTGGACAGCCAGGTGGCAGCCAGAGACACGCCCTCTGTTTCACCTCCAAATGCAGCTCACGGTTAAAGGCCACGTTCAGAATCAGACACTCACCTCTCACGTGCAAACGTTGCAAGTGAAACATTGTGCAGATGCAAACTGACCACACCTTTGATGCTGTATGCAAGCACTGTTGCTGTAACTTCAGCTACGCTTGGCATGAGGTTTAGAGCTCATCGTGGACCCAGTCTTATCTGAGTTTTGTCATAAAAAACTAATAACTAACATGATCCCAGATCAGTACCCCCATTCTCCATTCACACTTTCTGAACAGCCCTCCATACATTCACTGATATGACTTAGTAATTGATTGACAGTGAAAGTTCATACGGCATTCAAATGCCAATTGTAAGATGCTTTGTTAATATGTCTCACTCTTTATTCTCCATTGTCGCTCATTGTCTAATTCAGGTAACTACGTAGCTGTTCCATGTAGGAATATTTCTGCTACGTTCTGCTGTGCCCAGTTTGCGATGGTGGAAGTAATGGTGACCAGTCTGATGGACGGCTACAGTACGCGTCTGCTCCGGTTCTTCAGGAGGGAAGAGCTGCTGGTGTTGGCCGTGTGTGCTACTGCTTTCCTGCTTGGAATCCCAAATGTCATGCAGGTAAACGAGGATGTTTGCAGAACAGCATCCACCACCTCCAACCACACCACAGCAATGTGACACGGTTCTGTTCGGGTTTTCTTCAGGTCGGGATTTACGTCTTCCAGCTGATGGACCACTACACAGCCATAGTGTCCATCATGTTCCTGGCCTTCTTTGAGGTGGTGGCTATATGCTGGTTATATGGTACGTGCATAAGCACCACTGTGCATAACACACTCACGCCTCTTTCCCCTCCCACATTGTGGCTTATGTCTCAATGCCCTCATTTGGTAGACAAAACTACCTGTCACTTCCTGTGACGGATTCACATTTTGATCTTCTCCGTGAGGTCAAAACAGTGGTGAAAAAAACCTGATAGAATTTGCCCTTTTTCTATTTGACTTGGACTTCATCCAGTGCGACAGCAATTGCAACACTTAGCGCATGCTCAAAGCTAACCAAACCATATCAGTCGAGCTAAAGACAAACATGCTCTGATTTGAGCAACACCGCCTATTTGAATACATTTGAGTAAGGCACGTGTTCCTTAGGTTTCAAATCATGTAGTCATAATGACTTCACAAGACAGCCCTGTGACTGTGAGGCAGCCACTCATGTATTACCAGTGGTGTGTGTGTCCTGGTCACAGGGGTGAAGCGTCTCTCTAGCAACGTGGAAGAAATGATGGGAAGGAAGCCTGGCATCTTTCTCAGGCTTTGTTGGCTAGTGATATGTCCAGTATTGATCACAGTGAGTGGCTTCATTACACCTCTCATTCACAGACACGAGGAAACTCATTCCATCTATATTAGTTCATTGCTCCCCCAGGGTTTGGAATTTGAGTTGTTTTTGAACTAATATAGGTAGAATGAGTTTCCTCATGCCTGTGAAGAAGTAATGCAATAGTCCATAAGACATTTTATAAGGCATGTTAAATCAACACCTTCTTCCTCAGGTAATTCTGGTGTTCTCGGTGATTCAATTTACACCAGCGCGCTATGAGAATTATGTGTACCCTGCATGGGCTCAGGGGATTGGCTGGGTCATTGCCATGGCGTCCATTATCTGGATACCACTGGCAGCGCTGCACACGCTGTGGGTTCTACCCGGCTCTCTCACCGAGGTAATCAATCAGCCGATCCAGCACCATCCACCCAGCCATCTTTCCTTCACCCACGCAATCCATCCATTTATTTTCCCCTCTGGCCCTATTCAGTCTAATCACTCATGCGTTCCCTCCCTGTCCCGTCCTGCTACATATCGTTGTATTTGCACCAGTTACTTTGCCTTATTTCCCCGGTTCTTTCAGAAACTGTGGCAGTCCATCAGGCCGTTTGCGCTGGACGAGGCGTCTCTGAGCCTGTGCTGCCTGCAGAAGAGAGGCGTGGTGGAGGTGAACCCCAACCTCGTCCAGATCAGCTCCATCACCCCTCTGCCTGAAAACAACCCAGTCCACACCAGCTTATGACAGGAACTTTAATCTCTGACCTGACTCAAACAGGCCTTGGCCAAACCTGCCTTGCAACTGGTTTTGGTACCATACTGGGTACAATACTGGCCTCATACTGTGGAGTAAAGACAAGTTTACAAGAGCTAAGAACCCCTCCATGATGGTGTGAGAAGGTGCTTGCTGGCCCTCCACAGACTCCAAGAGGATCCTTCCAAGGCCTTACTGCCAATCTACATCCATGCTGGACTATTTTATGATTTCCATGGCAAGACAAGGAAGCCCTCCAACAATAAGATACAAAATTATGTAACCTGTATAACTCATATTTGATTTGATTTTTGTAACACTGTGTATTGTGGATGTTTTTGCACCCAGCACCACAGCAGCACCACAGGATATGAAAGCAAAACTTTTTTTTTTTGGTTTTTGTTCATTCCTTATTATGAAATGTAACCAAAGAGGAAACAGTCAAAATGTCCTGGTAGAGGAATGAACAAAAATCTGCCAAACCAACTTGCTTTACTTTCTGAAAAACAGAAGTCAATGTTTGTTTGGTACCATGCAGGCTGTGAAAACTAGTTATTTGATACTTTTTCTATTATATAGACACACATGAAAATGTTTTGAAAATCTAACCATTTTATCAACCATTATTGTTATTTTGTTCATCATAATAATCAGTAAAACCAAAGCCTAGAAACTTTTATATTGTAAAGGTTTATCATTGTAATGTATCCTGGGAAACAATTTAAACCACTATCTAAAAACTCTGACCCTTCTTAGCCAGTGTATGTCTTGGGGTTCATAACCTTAGTGGAAGGAAAATAATTTGCCTTTGATTCTTCCACAGTACATCATATTCTAAGGGATATGGAGAGTCCCTTAATAGATAGCTGACCAAAATATGGACAATACCAGAGACGGCTAAAGGCGAAACCAGTGACCCATTCACACTGATAATAATCTTGACATTTTAATTCATGACAATGTTCAGACGCGTGCTTGAGCAAGAATAGGCAGGTATTTAAATGAGCACACTTCAAGGCTATTCACATGTCCAGGGGAGGTGTCCCCTGATGTCCTTTAGTCACAGACCAAAGGACAAAACCAGTTTTACAGAGTTCATGACATCAAGGTACTTCAAATGCCTCATATTCATGCGTTTGATACAGGTTTAGAAAAGCACGATCTTGGACACATTCACTGGTGTGTGGTGGTGAGAAGCTCAAACGTCCAGGCACTGAGCAGGCTCAGCAATCCTGACCAGCCGAAAATAAAACCATTATGTTACACCAGCAAGATCCATTCACTCTTATGACACTATGAGAATCACATCTACATACCGTCAAAAGTTAGAATACTTATAAAAATGTAATACAGAAATCAATGGAACACTACGCGCAATCATAATGCATTATAACATACTGTACCAAGCCTTATAATATCTTATAATCGAGTCATATCGATGTGATTACAGAATGAGTGAACAAAAGAATGAAAAGTGAGGGTAAATGCACAACCTTTCATGACAGTGTTAAAGTTAAATGGCAGGAAGTAGTTTCTTCTGAGAAGTAACAGATTCCCCTTCAGTATGACAGCTAACACCTCAGTGGAGTGATAAAAGATTTATATTCACTATAGTCTTAAGTGGGACGTTTAATTGAGGTATGGAGTCATATACACCCAATAATCATAGTGAAATTGTACGAACATTTTAAGAACCAGTGTCTGATACAGTGTTAGAGGAGTTAATGATAACATCAAATATATTAAAATTTATTTTTTTTTAGTCTTATAAATAGCTAAGAATGGGCTCGAGTCACTTTTAAAGTTTCAGGTCATTACAGTCACAAGACTCTAAAGCAGGCGTACTCAACTAAATTTGTCCGCGGTCCAATTTTGGCAGATACCTGTGACCTGAGGTCCGGGGGGGGGGGGGGGGGGGGGGTGGGGGTTGTGGTGTTTTGTCCGAAACGATATGTGGTAGAAACACCCCTCAAAACAGTGGAATGAACATTTACCTGACCAATTTTAATGTTGCTATGTGTTTCAGGTTTGAAAAGTGCTGGAATTTAGGTTAAAGTACTTTAAAATGCTTGAAATTGTAACTACTTGGTTTCACAACAAATCTGTCTGACTGAATAGTTCTCTTGTATTAGGTTAACAAATACGAGCCTCTTGTAATTCCAGGACGAAACATGAGAACGTGAAGACGTGAAGATTGGGCGTTTTTAAAATAAACAATCATTAAATAATGTGATAAAAAGCGAATTATTTCCAGTATATGTATAAATATTTAACTTAATTATGTTTAACATGCTGGGAAATATTGAAATGGACCTTGAAAGTGACGTACAAGTGCTTGAACTCCACCTTATAAAGGTGTATGAACCCTGAAAACGTGACTTTGTTCATTGCGCTGAAGTGCGGCGCGCGCGAAGTTACAAAATTCGGGAGGTGCACGACCTCGCGAACCGACAGCGCGCGAGGCACTCGCGCACACGCGGAGCCTCAGCGATTATGTTATTTTCGCCGCGCTGACCCTCGTACACTCGTGACGGGGGGGGGGGGGGGGGGGGGGGGGCAAACGTACGTTGTTGAGCGGGGTGGCAAACGTACACTCGTGACGGAGTGTTTTTTCAATAGCCCTGAAATAAATGTTACGGTTTTGTTTTGGTCCGTATCCAGTTAATCAGGAATGAGATTGGGTCCGGACAGGACTGCGTTCGGGTCCGGATCCGGACCGCGGTCCGCCAGTTGAGTACCCCTGCTCTAAAGCATTACACATCTTTTAAAAGTCTTTATAAGACGTATTAAATAATACATTATTATTGCGACAATAAGTGTTAAGAATAATGGTGTAAGACAAACCAACAAAGCAACAAATGTGTGCAACTGACAGTATTCTGGTGTGTAGTGATGGCTTCACTGAGTCCAGGTTCCTTCACCCAAAAAAAAACAACTTCCTACACTCACACTGAGTTCACATTGAGGCAGCAGTGTATTTGTAAATTGGAACAGTACCAATCCTCCCTCTAACCCTAGACTCCGCCCCCTGTCTTTCTCCACCCTCTCTCTACCTGTCCCCGTCCCCTCCACAGAGAGAGGGACTGAACCGCTTCAGATTTTCAGATTTGTTTTTTTTTCCTCCACTCTTGTTTGTCGACACATCGGAACAATTCCTTAAAATCGCTTCACTAGGTGCTATATATGTTTTGTCCAGCAGGTGTTGCTAGAGAGACATTGTTGCCTCCGGCTTGGTCTGCTCCACCAACGCTTCAGTATTGTGTTGCTATGACACCTGTTCCACTGGCCGCAGCTGCACATCCCCAATCTACATAAAAATATATATAATGTTAGGAACACATTTACTCATGTAAATATCAGTCATACAAACAGTAAGATATAATTCTATATCATATAATTCTTTTATAATATAATATTATTATTCTGTTTGTGTGAGAGTGTCACGTGAGTATCATGGCAGCGTCACGTGAGTCTCCTGGGGTTTCTGAACTGAGCCCACCTGGACATGCGGAGGGGCACTGAGGACATAGGTGACCGCGCTGGCGATGTCCTCTGCCTTCAAACACTGCACGGGTGCAAACGGTAGTTACTGTCTGTCCCAGCATACTCACTAAGAGCGTAAACCTTCCACCTCATCGCTGTGGCATTTCAAGTTCAATTGAACTAAACACTTAGCGCAGGTCCACCAAATCTTGAGACGATGAACCTTAATCTTACCTTTATGAACTTTAATCTTACCTTTATGAACTTTAATCTTACCTTTATGCTTTCATAAACAGCTGCCGCTTTCTCCGGGTCACTGTTGTGGAGTCTGAAGGCGAACTCAGTTTCCACTATGCCAGGAGATATAGACTGGTGAAGGGAGAGACCATAGTGAATCAGCCCACCAGCACCACAGTGAGTCAGCCCACCAGCACCACAGTGAGTCAGCCCACCAGCACCACAGTGAGTCAGCCCACCAGCACCACAGTGACTCAGCCCACCAGCACCACAGTGACTCAGCCCACCAGCACCACAGGCCACATCGTGTGGCCCAGGAACATGGCTATTGGGTATAATCGCTTTGACTGTAATTAGTCCTTCAGAGGTTGCTGTTACATCAGTGGGGGAGCATGTGTTCGGTAGGTGTGTTTGTGTGTGTGTGTGTGTGTGTGTGTGTGTTATAGGCCTCATTATGTGGCCCAGGAACTTGGCAATTGGGTATAATCGCTTTGACTGTAATTGGTCCTTCAGAGGTTGTTGTTACATTAGCAGGGGAACATGTGTTGAGTAGGTGTGTGTATGTGTGTGTGTGTGTGTGTGTGTGTGTGTGTGTGTGTGTGTGTGTGTTACAGGCCACATCATGTGGCCCAGGAACACGGCTATCAGGTATAGTCGCTTTGACTGTAATTGGTCCTTCAGAGGTTGCTGTTACATCAGCAGGGTGTGTGTTACAGAATATAGGAACTTCATCTCCAAGCTAGACTCAGTTTTTCTAAACTTTTTCTTAACATTCACGTTGTTACTGGCATATGATCCTCAGTCTCTGACACTCACGTGTCTCATGCCTGTCACATATTTTACTAGCTTTGATTCTCATTATGAACTTCTTTGATAATTTTTTCACACCACTGTACCCAATATTATATTGATGAAGTTAAGACAGTAATTGCATGAATTAGGGACAGGACTCTGATCTCAGCAAGACAAACTCCAATGATTTATTCTCTACACTTCTGTGTCAGTGTATGGGATTTACACAAATGTCAAAATGTTGTTTCCCCATAATGAATATTATGGAAAAACACAGACAGACTGGTGTGTCTAAGAAAGTATAATGCATTTGTAGATGTATTTTACTTTATGCAGAAATGCCATGCATGGATGGAACTGTGGTGTTTACATAAAGAATGAACCTAAACCTGGCAGCCGATGTTCATCCAATGAAACTCTAAGACAACTGGACATAAACGCAGACATGAAGAAACAGTAATAAACAGTAAATAAGCAGGAACTTGTAGTAGTACCTACTGTCAGGAGTCTGTGCGGCTAACAGCTGTACAGCAGTACAGGTGGGGGGAACAGTAGGAGAGGAAGAGGAGACGGCAACGTAAGAGGAAGAGGAGGAGGAAGGCCTATGAATTGAAATTCAGGCTATACGATTCATCAGCTATGTTTTGAGCATGAGAGGCAGTACAATGCGTGTGGCTCGGTCACTGTGCGGTAGAATAACAGGATTCTCTAGCCACTCTTAACTGTGACTGCACAGCCCAGTGGACGGTCCCGCTAGTGGACGTATTTCAAGGAAGTGAATGAACTAAGCGAAGCTGGATGGACTATGTGTATCTCCTCGTGTTAGTGGGTGTGTGCATGTGTGCTGGTACAGGCATGTGTGTACACGTGTGTACAAGGACTCACCGTAGCACGGATGTGTGTTTTGGCCTCTCGCAGTTCTTGCCGGAGCCCCTCGGTGAGGGCGGTCACAGCGTGTTTGGTGGCAGAGTAGAAGTGCTCGCCAGCACTGGGCACCACTCTGTGGCCCGCCATACTGAACACACACACACACACACACACACACACACACACACACACACACACACACACACACACACACACATACACATACAGATTTACTATTTACACACACAGCACTATATTCAGAACTACCCAGTTCCTGTGTAGTGTTTTGCCCTGCATGGTTCCAGAACCACCGCGGACAAAGGAGCCTGACTGCTGAAGGTCATGACCCCAGGACTCCGTCTATGTGGTGGGGGAGGGGCGCCCACCTGTTAATATTGATGATGTGTCCATCGTCCACATTCCTCTCCCTCATGGACTGGTAGGCCTCACGAGTGCAGATGGCCAGGGCAAGCACGTTCACCTGCGGGGCAACCAGCACGAGCCAATCAAAGAGCAGAACATAAAGGCACACGACCCAATCAGAGAGCAGAGTGCATAGCATAGTGACTCAACCCAGTAGCATAGAGAGGTAGGCCCTTCTTCTCCCAGTGGATCCAGTCAGTCAGTCAGTCAGTCAGTCAGTCAGTCAGTAACACACACACGCACGCATGCACTAGGGGTGCACGATATGGACTAGAATTACGATGTGCGATAACATTGTTGGATATCCCGATATCGATGTGAACCACGATAAATTAAGATTAAAATACAGAGATGTAGTGTCTCTCTGAACAGCAGCACGTTAATTAGTTTTTTTTTTTTTTACTGTGTAATGAATCCAGAATAATTCCAAATATTTTGCAGGTTTATTCAACAATAGATTCAATCTAGGTTTATACTTTCACGAGTGACCGTAGCGCGACTCCGCACACCTCGCGTAACGACGGAAGCGTTTAATCTTGCCGTGTCACATTCTTTGCAGTGTGGTCCGAAACGATATGTAGGCCTAGTAGTATAGAAAAAACACCCCTCAAATACAGGGGAATGAACATTTACCTGACCAATTTTAATGTTGCTTTGTGTATCATTTTTTTTTTTATCAATTTGCTGGAATTTAGGCTAAAGTACTTGAAATTGTAACTACTTCGTTTCACAACAAATATCTGTCTGACTGAACAGTTCTCTTGTAATTACATTAACAAATACGAGCCTCTTGTAATTACGAGGCTGAAGTTGGTTACTTATTCGCAGTTTGAGATTCGTTTGGTTACTTATTCGCAGCTCCGTATTCGACGGCTGAAGTTGGTTACTTATTCGAAAAGGTTATGTTCACGATGCGTGTTTGCTGCGCACATTGTTTAAAAACGATATATTAAACGTTACATTAAACGAGCGTAGGAGCAGACATTTAAGAGGTTATTGTTTCCCATACTGATTTTGTGAATGTAAAAAATAAAAATATAATGAAAGCATTTCATTTGTAAAATGGTTTCTATTTCAAGTCGTTTCAATTGTATGCAGTTTGTACATGATGATTGAATTCGTCAACATTTCTAACGTAAGGAAACATATTCTTAGATTTGAAAACTAAAAACACAGAAATGCTGTTCTAGAACACAAATAATCGGAAGAAGAAATACCAGCACACAACATGGCATATTGAGCAGAGGGCAGATAGGTGAACGCATTTAAAGGGGCAGTTTCAGAGGATTATTGAAAGCCTTATTGATGGTGGGCCAGAGAAATAACAAATGCATCATGAAGAACAGGTCACTCCCTAAGAGAGGAACCTGATTTTAGCCTGATCCAACATCATTTTATACCTTAAATCTAACTGGAAACACGGCATATTGAGTAGTTAAGTGCACAGAGAGCGCACTGAAATGGTTCAGAGGGGCAATTTCAGAGGTGTGCTGTATGCCTATAAGGCGTCGGGCCAGACAAATAATACATGCATCATACATAACTAGTTCCTATATGTATGAGCAACCTGTTTTTGGCCTGGCCCAGAATCATTTTATGCCTCAAATCTAACTGGAAACATGGCATATTGAGTAGTTAAGCACACAGGTGAAATGGTTCACAGGTTCAAGTTCAGAGGCCTGCTGTATGCCTGTAATGTCTTGGGCCAGGCAAAACTCAATTGTATCATACACAAGTAGTTCCTGTATGTATGAGGAACCTGTTTTTGGCCTGGCCCAGAATCATTTTATGCCCCAAATCTAACTGGAAACATGACATATTGAGTAGTTAAGCACACAGGTGAAATGGTTCACAGGTTCAAGTTCAGAGGCCTGCTGTATGCCTGTAATGTCTTGGGCCAGGCAAAACCCAATTGTATCATACATAACTAGTTCCTATATGTATGAGGAACCTGGTTTTGGCCTGGCCCAGAATCATTTTAGCCCTCAAATCTAACTGGAAACACAGCATATTGAGTAAAGCGCACAGGTGAAATAGTTCAGAGGGGCAATTTCAGAGGCCTGCTGTATGCCTGTAATGTCTTGGGCCAGGCAAAACTCAATTGTATCATACACAAATAGTTCCTACATGCATGAGAAACCTGTTTTTGGCCTGGCCCAGAATCATTTTATGCCTCAAATCTAACTGGAAACATGGCATATTGGGTAGTTAAGCACACAGGTGAAATGGTTCACAGGGCCAAGTTCAGAGGCCTGCTGTATGCCTGTAATGTCTTGGGCCAGGCAAAACTCAATTGTATCATACACAAGTAGTTCCTATATGTATGCAGAACCTGTTTTTAGCCTGGCCCAGAATTATTTTATGTGTCAAATCTAACTGCAAACATGGCATATTGAGTAGTTAAGCGCACAGGTGAAATGGTTCAGAGGGGCAAGTTCAGAGGCCTGCTGTATGCCTGTAATGTCTTGGGCCAGGCAAAACTCAATTGAATCATACACAACTATTTCCAATATGTTTGAGGAACCTGGTTTTGGCCTGGCCCAGAATCATTTTAGCCCTCGAATCTAACTGGAAACACGGCATATTGAGTAAAGGGCACAGGTGAAATAGTTCAGAGGGGCAATTTCAGAGGCCTGCTGTATGCCTGTAATGTCTTGGGCCAGGCAAAACTCAATTGTATCATACACAAGTAGTTCCTATATGTATGAGGAACCTGTTTTTGGCCTGGCCTAGAATCATTTTAGCCCTCAAATCTAACTGCGAACACGGCATATTGAGTAGTTAAGCACACAGGTGAAATGGTTCACAGGTTCAAGTTCAGAGGCCTGCTGTATGCCTATAATGTCTTGGGCCAGGCAAAACTCAATTGTATCATACATAAATAGTTCCTTTATGTATGATGAACCTGATTTTGGCCTGGCCCAGAATCATTTTAGCCCTCAAATCTAAATGGCAAAATGGCATATTGACTAAGCGCACAGGTGAAATGGTTCATGAGGTGGATTTAAGAGGCCTGCTGTATACATGTAAGGCATTGGGCCAGGCAAATAACATATGCATCATACATAACGCTTTACTATATGTAAGAGAAACCTGACTTTGGCCTGGCCCAGCATAATGTTATGCTTCAAATCCAACTGGAAACATGACACATGGAGTGGTGCGCACAGGTCAAATGATGCAGAGCAGCAATTTAAGAGGCCTGCTGTATGCCTGTAAGGTCTTGGGTCAGGCAAAACTCAAATGCTTCATAAATAACACGTTACTCTATGTACGAGAAACCTGATTTTGGCCTGGCCCAGTAACATTTTAGCTCTCAAATCTAACTGAAAACGTGATACATGCAGTGGTGCGCACATGAAATTGTTCAGGTTGATTTCAGAGGCTTCCTGTATACCTTTAAGGCGCTGGGCCAGGCAAATAACATATGCATCATACATAACAGGTTCCTATGTGTAAGAGAAACCTAGCTTGATTCTTGAGAATAAAGGGCTATTCCTGGCCAGAGCTGAAACAAGCATTGAATTTACCAATGGAAATTGAATTTGGAGTTATGATGATTTTCTTTTAGGGAGAAACCTGGTCTCAATGTTGGAGTATTCATTTGTGTGATTACATGAATAAAGCCTACTAGTATGTAGTTGAAATTTCTCTAAAAATAAAATATTAATAGACTGCACTATTAACATTATATAATATTTTAACTGCATTAGAAATACTATTATACAAACTGAAGTCTAGTTTATCCAATAGATAGGCACATGTTTAATATGATGCATGACTTTTGCCTGGCCTGAGACATTAGAGGCATATAGCAGCAAGCATCTGCAATTGAACTGTATCATTTCACTTGTGCAAAACTACACAATATGCCATATTGCCAGTTAGATCTGAGGGCCAGGCTCAAGCTAGGTTTCTCTTACACATAGGAACCTGTTATGTATGATGCATATGTTATTTGCCTGGCCCAGCGCCTTAAAGGTATACAGGAAGCCTCTGAAATCAACCTGAACAATTTCATGTGCGCACCACTGCATGTGTCACGTTTTCAGTTAGAGAGCTAAAATGTTACTGGGCAAGGCCAAAATCAGGTTTCTCGTACATAGAGTAACATGTTATTTATGAAGCATTTGAGTTTTGCCTGACCCAAGACCTTACAGGCATACAGCAGGCCTCTTAAATTGCTGCTCTGCATCATTTGACCTGTGCGCACCACTCCATGTGTCATGTTTCCAGTTGGATTTGAAGCATAAAATTATGCTGGGCCAGGCCAAAGTCAGGTTTCTCTTACATATAGTAAAGCGTTATGTATGATGCATATGTTATTTGCCTGGCCCAATGCCTTACATGTATACAGCAGGCCTCTTAAATCCACCTCATGAACCATTTCACCTGTGCGCTTTACTCAATATGCCATGTTTCCAGTTAGATTTGAGGCATAAAATGATTCTGGGCCAGGCTAAAAACAGGTTCCTCATACATATTGGAAGTAGTTGTGTATGATTTAATTGAGTTTTGCCTGGCCCAAGACATAACAGGCATACAGCAGGCCTCTGAACTTGGCCCTGTGAACCATTTCACCTGTGTGCTTAACTACTCAATATGTCATGTTTCCAGTTAGATTTGAGGCATAAAATGATTCTGGGCCAGGCCAAAAACAGGTTCCTCATACATATAGGAACTACTTGTGTATGATACAATTGAGTTTTGCCTGGCCCAAGACATTACAGGCATACAGCAGGCCTCTGAAATTGCCCCTCTGAACTATTTCACCTGTGCCCTTTACTCAATATGCCGTGTTTCCAGTTAGATTCGAGGGCTAAAATGATTCTGGGCCAGGCCAAAACCAGGTTGCTCATACATACGGGAACTAGTTATGTATGATACAATTGAGTTTTGCCTGGCCCAAGACATTACAGGCATACAGCAGGCCTCTGAACTTGGCCCTGTGAACCATTTCACCTGTGTGCTTAACTACCCAATATGCCATGTTTGCAGTTAGATTTGAGGCATAAAATGATTCTGGGCCAGGCCAAAAACAGGTTCCTCATACATATAGGAACTACTTGTGTATGATACAATTGAGTTTTGCCTGGCCCAAGACATTACAGGCATACAGCAGGCCTCTGAACTTGGCCGTATGACCCATTTCACCTGTGTGCTTAACTACCCAATATGCCATGTTTGCAGTTAGATTTGACACATAAAATGATTCTGGGCCAGGCCAGAACCAGATTCCTCATACATATAGGAACTAGTTATGTATGATACAATTGAGTTTTGCCTGGCCCAAGACATTACAGGCATACAGCAGGCCTCTGAACTTGGCCGTCTGACCCATTTCCCCTATGCGCTTTACTCAATATGCCGTGTTTCCAGTTAAATTTGAGAGCTAAATTGATTCTGGGCCAGGCCAAAACCAGATTCTTCATACATATGGGAACTAGTTATGTATGATTCAATTGAGTTTTGCCTGGCCCAAGACATTACAGGCATACAGCAGGCCTCTGAACTTGCCCCTCTGATCCATTTCACCTGTGCACTTAACTACTCAATATGCCATGTTTCCAGTTAGATTTGAGGCATAAAATGATTCTGGGCCAGGCCAAAAACAGGTTTCTCTTACATATAGGAACTAGTTATGTATGATTCAATTGAGTTTTGCCTGGCCCAAGACATTACAGGCATACAGCAGGCCTCTGAACATGCCCCTCTGATCCATTTCACCTGTGCACTTAACTACTTGATATGCCATGTTTCCAGTTAGAATTGAGGCATAAAATGATTCTGGGCCAGGCCAAAATCAGGTTTCTCTTACATATAGGAACTAGTTATGTATGATTCAATTGAGTTTTGCCTGGCCCAAGACATTACAGGCATACAGCAGGCCTCTGAACATGCCCCTCTGATCCATTTCACCTGTGCACTTAACTACTCAATATGCCATGTTTCCAGTTAGATTTGAGGCTAAAATCAGGTTCCTCTCTTAGGGAGTGACCTGTTCTTCATGATGCATTTGTTATTTCTCTGGCCCACCATCAATAAGGCTTTCAATAATCCTCTGAAACTGCCCCTTTAAAATGCGTTCACCTATCTGCCCTCTGCTCAATATGCCATGTTGTGTGCTGGTAGTTCTTCTTCCGATTATTTGTGTTCTAGAACAGCATTTCTGTGTTTTTAGTTTCAAATCTAAGAATATATTTCCTTACGTTAGAAATGTTGACGAATTCAATCATCATGTACAAACTGCATACAATTGAAACGACTTGAAATAGAAACCATTTTACAAATGAAATGCTTTCATTATATTTTTATTTTTTACATTCACAAAATCAGTATGGGAAACAATAACCTCTTAAATGTCTGCTCCTACGCTCGTTTAATGTAACGTTTAATCTTTCGCTTTTAAACAAATTGCGCAGCAAACACGCATCGTGAACATAACCTTTTTGAATAAGTAACCAACTTCAGCCGCCGAATACGGAGCTACGAATAAGTAACCAAACGAATCTCAAACTGCGAATAAGTAACCAACTTCAGCCTCGTCTTGTAATTCCAGGACGAAACATGAAAGAACATGAAGACGTTAAGATTGGGCGTTTTGAAAATAAACAACCATTAAATAATGTGATAAAAAAAGCGAATTATTTCGAATCATTTAGAGTATATGTATAAATATTTAACTCAATTAAGTTTAACGAGCTGGAAATTATTGAAATGGACCTTGAAAGTGACGTACAAGTGCTTTAATTCCACTTTGTATAGGTGTATGAACCCGGCAAACATGACTGTTCTCATTGCGCTGAGACGCGGCGCGCGCGAACTTACAAAATTCGAGAGGTGCACGACCTCGCGAATCGACAGCGCGCGAGACCATCGCGCACGGGCGAAGCCACCGTGATTACGTTATTTTCACCTTGCGGACCCTCGCGCTGCGTCAAGTGTAAACCAGGCTTAAACCAAATCGCGTGTCTGATGAGCGTGTTCACCTCACTCTGCCTCTAGCCTACTTACGTCACGTGATCATAGTCTGCAGCGCGAATAGCTCCCTCTATTGCTGGACGAGGATAATGCAATTTGAGTTTGCTGTTATTCAAGGAGTTATCGTGGCTCTTTCGATGTGTTTATCGTGAAACTTCACATCGCGATAACGATAAAAATACGATTCATCGTGCAGCCCTAGCATGCACGCACGCACGCACGCACACACACACACGCACACACACCCACACACACACATGCACGCACACACACACACACACACACACACACACAGACACACACACAGACACACACAGACACACACACACACACACACACACACACACACACACAGGCACGCACACACACACACACACACAGACACACACACACACACACACACACACACACACACACACACACACACACACACACACACACACACACAGTCTCAGAAGACTTGTCATGGTAACAAAGGCTCAAGCATGAGAAATGTTTGGCTGCTGGGCAGGTCTCCTGCGTGGAGAAGAGCACCAAGCTGAATGAATCACACTGTATGAGGAAAAGACCAACACTGCCACAATAAGGAGCGAACACACAATACTCCGTAGTCTTTGGTGTGGCATGACGTCAGGCTGTCCTGAGTATTAAACACTTCAGAGTCATTAGATACTCAGTACTGGGGGTGGGGTGGGGGGGGGGACCCTTCTTAAAGATGAAGTCATGGTACTGTAGGCGCGTAACTAACATCAATCATGTTCCTCCAGCCCTCAGTGTGTCCGGTGAGCAGTGGCTCGTCACGGGCCAGGCCGGCGTTGTTGATGCACACGTCCACGCCCCGGTGCAGGGTCTTGATGGCTGAGAACATGGAGAGGATCTCCTCCTCATTGCAGAGGTCACATTTGTATGGGATGAGCGTACCAGTGAAGCCCGCACTCTGACACTCTGCAGCCAGCTTCTGCAGAGAGAGAGAGAGAGAGAGAGAGAGAGAGAGAGAGAGAGAGAGAGAGAGAGAGAGAGAGAGAGAGAGAGAGAGAGAGAGAGAGAGAGAGAGAGAGAGAGAGAGAGAGAATGAGAGTTGCATTCAAAGAAACCTAAAATTTAATTATAGTATTATGGAGTGTTATGAGGTAATGGGGTTTTTTCTTGTTTTACAGTAACTGTGTAATCAGTGTAAAGCCAAAGCCCTCAGACCAGCACACACCAACATTAGGCTGATGAACCAATTGATGTGTGGTGCCCTTTTATGGACCATGGATCATCTGTACAGTAAAGAGCCCATAAAGGAGAACACTGTTTATGCCTTCTTATCATTACCACTGTAACAATGCGCACAGTGTTTCTTTAACTATCTCAAAGGCAACACAGCCTCATAAATGCCATTTTTACATCTGAGAACAAGATGGCTGAAAAAACAAATGGAAAAGGAAATCAATACGCCTTAAAAGCAAATCAGAGACATGCTATCAACTAGCACTGGTTTAGCCGAGTCATGCTATCAACTAGCACTGGTTTAGCCGAGTCATGCTATCAACTAGCACTGGTTTAGTCAGCTGCACCATGGTAACTGAACAGTTGGGCATTATAGGCAAACAGATCCATTTCATTTTCAAATGATCACTGACAAACTAACAAATGTAAAAACCTGTCCTACCTCTTCAAACCTATTTATCTGAGAACCACAAAATTAACACTCTGCCATAACTGCCAAATCTCCACACTTCAGTGTACACCTCACACATAAGGCACTTAATAATAAAATAAAGTGTAAAATAAAATAATAATAAACAAAATAAAGTAATTTGATAGTGGAGTGGTAATAAGCACCTGCTGCTGCATTCCTGGTGCTGATCTCGTATGCAGCAGTTTAGTGTAACATGCACACAGTTAACCCCCTGATAGGATACAATTACTAAACATGCTAGCATACCTGAAATACTTTTGAGTACTGCTTTATACCACCATTCATCACTTCCCCCTAAAGTATGTCACATATTTAACAGTATTTAACAAATATTAACAATATCTGTAACAAAATAAAAAATATTTAACAATATTTACCTTTTTAGATATAAAACAACAGAGAATCAATGGGAAATGCAAAAATAGATCTTTCTGAACTCTGAGGGTAAATATGATTTTGAAACAAAAAATGAATACATTTATGCAAAAGCTTGTTCAAAGATTTTAATACTACTATTTGAGGTTTGGTAATGGTAGACATGAAGATGCAAAATCAGTCAGATAAATGTCAAGTGTGTGTGTCTGAGAGGGCATGTAGTGGGTGAAATCTCAGGGATGTACGCACGCACGCACACACACACACACACACACACACACACACACACACACACACACACACACACACACACACACACACACACACACACACACACACACACACACACACTGCCTGAACATCAGCTGGGATGTCACTGTCTGAGTCGATGTGCAGGTCAGACAGTGAGGTGGCAGACAGTCACCACAGACGCAGTACAACTCTCTCCATTTCTCCCTCCCTCCATCCCTGCCTCTCTCGCTCCCTCTCTCCCTGCCTCTCTCTCTCCCTCCCTCTCTCTTTCCCTGCCTTGCTGTTTGTCCCTCATTCTGCTTCTCTTCTCTCTTTCTCTGGTTTGGAAGACTGAAGATTTCAAGTGTAAAATATGACACAGGGGCCTTGGAACAAATCAACATGTAATTAACAGAACTTACAGGCCTCAGAACTCACTACAGTCAAACCCAACACACTAACTAGCTGAATCGTTATTACATAAATACATTAATTCTAAAGATGTAATAGACCAATGAGAAAACAGTAATGTGGTTGAAATTCATACAGACGTGTGACAAATCTTTAGCAAATAAGTATATTTTAGTAAAAAGCTTCTTGAGAGATATGATACAATCAGTATAGTGGGATGTATTAAAATCTTGTGTAAGTAGAGTTAATCTCAATTTACGCTCAAGATGACAACAGGGAAGGATGGAAGTGATTTTGAAATAGGGGCAATTACTGGGGCAGGACTGACACAAGCTGCTCAACTAAGAGTGGTTCACAAGGCACAGCGTTTAGAGGTTTGTGAAATACCATGGTAGAGTAAATAACTAGTAAACATTAAGTGGAATATTGACTGAGAGGTTTTAATATTGTAATATGTGAGGAAAACAGTCAGGAAGTCCTGAACAAGCCTGAATGCCTGACCCCTGGAGACCTCATAGCTTATTTGGAGTTTGCTTGTCCAACAATCAATACAAATTATTCTGCATGATCAGCATTACAGTGCCATGATAATCCTGTCCTCATTGACCAATGGAGAGGTTTCTTCCAGACAGAGAGTGCTGTCAAGCACAAGGTATGATGGTTGGATAATTATGAGAATGCTGCAAAACGTGTTCAATCTCAACCCTATAGAACACCTACGGGATATTTTGAACCAACAATGTGCTCTCCAACACCATCACCACAGCATCATTTTAAACAAATCCCTCTAGTTGTCACAGTTTCCCCATCTTGCATTGTGCCTGCCATGGCACAAGTCCTCTAAGCCTTTGTTTTACTACTCCTTCCTGGTTCTGCCCCCTGTTTCATGTTTGTCTCCGCCCCTTTTTGGTTGCAGGTGTTTCTCCTTGTTATCCTGTGTGCCTCTGTATCTTTGTGTATTGTAGCTTGCTGTTGTGGTTTCACAGTTCTCTCCATGTTTGTTATTTATTTTGAATTATTTGGATTCATCTTGTTCTGGTCATGTTTTCTGGGTTTGGTCCATGGACCTCTGGCATTTTGACCATTGACTGTTCTGATTATGGATTTGGTATTACAGTTTTTTACGACTGCTAACATGCATTTGTCCCTGTTCCTCCCGCCCTACTCGCCTTTCCTCAACCCCACTAAGGAACTTTTTTCAGACTGGAGGTGGAAGGTGTATGATCATCGGCCCCATGACCAAATGTCCTTCCTGGATACAATGGATCCAGGAGTCTCGCTGAAGACTGCCAGGGGTGAATAAGGCATACCAAGCTTTTCTATCCCAGGTGCATGGCAAGGGCCAACATCAGATGTGATGTGGATGAAAACATGTGTCCAACTGCTGAAGACCATTTAGATTACACATAACAAGACTGTTCAGTTTTGTATCCTGTACTTTTCCCCCCTTGTGTGGCTTTTTTTGTATATGTGTATTTTTACACATATGGGACCATGGCTAATTATGTTTACCGTTACTGTTACTGACTCCTTTTTCTAATCTACATTCCATATAGTACCTAACAGTAAATATCACTCATTGTGTAGACAGTATGTTGCCAAAAATGCACACATTTGAAAAAAAAGTCCAAATGAAGCAGATTACAGTAAAAATGAACTGACTAAGAAAACAACAGATGTTACTGTAAAATGTATTGTTTGCTGGGAGAGAGTAAAATATTACATGTAATACTGTTTCTGTATTGCCATCAAATATTAGTTTTGTTACAGTGGTTGTGCAGCAATTTACTATGTTCATCTCAAACCTGTGCTAGTGTTTGAAAAAATGATTGGATACTGAACAAGGTTTGCTGTGTTTTAACAAAGTTGGTGTATAAAGAGAAAACTTGGATTGCGTTGTGAAATGCAGAGTTAGTATTTAGTTAAGAAAATGCGCTTTTGAACAGGATATTACATTTTTCTCAGACGATTTGGTTCATTTCTCACATCGTCATTTACATTGGCATCACAACTAGTGCATTTCTCAAAACAGTTAGTGCAAACAGCAAAACTCAATGAAATACCTGCAAAAGCAGATACTTCACTCAAAATTCTTTGTTTTTGCCCCAAAATCAAATATTTAGGTAAGTCAATTTGTCAGTGCCATCAGAGTATCTAGTTTGTGTGCCATTGCCTATGAACAAGGCAGTCTATATACTTAGTCATGTTGTCAGTGCAACTTTAAGTCACAGTCAGTGCAGACTGTATATTCTGATGGAAACTAGCTAAACATTTGATTTCAAGAACGCTGCCCATTCTGTGGTATATCAAATGCATGTTACACATACAAACTTACATGGAGCACAAAATTACACATGACTGTATGTGGGAGACTGATAGCAAGAAATTGGACTGGAATAAAATTTGTACAGCAATATTGTTTGACTGTATTGTTCGCACTGCAATTTGTTGACAAAAACAAATCTGATTGAAATTAAAAAAAGAGCGACAACTGACTAGAAAAACTGCAAAATTAAAAACTTATTCTATACATTCAAAACAACCTAAGCACATACAGCCTCCTCTTGATGTGTGAAAATGGAACCTTTGCCCCCCTATGAGCAAGTGTTGATATCCTATATGGCAGTGGTTCTCAAACTTTTTACACAAAGTACCACCAACTGTCAAACGAAAAACCTCCACGTACCACCCCCCCCCCCCCCCCCAAAAAAAAGAAAAAGCTGTTTGGCGAGTTTAAGTTGTTGACGGGGGGTTAGCGAACGTAAATTGTTACCGGGAGGATGTAAAATGGACACAAGATAAGTATTATATCGCGGTGGTTGGTGCCAGAGCGAACTAGTAACTCATTGAATCATAGATGTGGATCAGAGGTAAATAAACTAGATTTTTTTTGTCGGCGTGAGAAATCGGATGTGTGGCGTGTGAAGACGGTCAAATGCGTGTGTCTCACGCTCAATGCGTGAAAGTTGGCAACCCTGCTCATTACACACATATGTTATAATGTAGTTCTCCTGTATTTCGTGTTGGTAGGGGTTTACAGCACAAAAAGTCTTCGTGCGACATGCCCTCATACTCATATCGCACGGAAACGAGCAAGTTGGCTAAATCTGCGACATCTATGGATTCATCTAACTGCAGTGAGAAGCATTTACTCACTTTAATTCTCTCGGTCAATGTTTGTCTGACGTTGTTCGCCATTTCATCAATTCTGCGAGTGACTGTGTCGTTTGAAAGATGCACCAGATCGAGCTGTTTAGCGACATTTTCTCCGCAAATAATACGAGTCATCCCTTTTAGTTTCTGAATTTAAGGACTTGTCATAATTCTGTTTTAATTAAAAAAATGTGTTGTGTAAAAAAAAAAAAAAAAAAAAAAAAAAAAACTCAAAGCATCTTTTATTTTCCGAGCTCATCTGGCGTACCACCGCGGGGTGCTCTGCGTACCACCAGTGGTACGCGTACCACAGTTTGAGAACCACTGCTATATGGTATAAGAATGCAAAAATGCAAAAAAAAATTTACAGCAGAGAGCACATTTTTGAATTACAGTACATACATGTTTTCTCTATGAAATGTTTGAACGATTGAAGACACAGTTGTTCTTCCAATATTCAGCTGCACCCAGTGACCAGCTTCAGCCATTGTGAGACCACGATTACATGTAAAACATGTACACCTCTACACCACAGCCTTACCCTCTACACCACACAGTCTTACCCCTCTACACCACAGTCTTACTCCTCTACACAACAGTCTTACCCCTCTACACCACACTGTCTTACCCCTCTACACCACAGTCTTACCCCTCTAAACCACACAGTCTTACCCCTCTACACCACAGCCTTACCCCTCTACACCACACAGTCTTACCCCTCTACACCACACAGTCTTACCCCTCTACACCACACAGTCTTACTCCTCTACACAACATAGTCTTACCCCTCTACACCACACTGTCTTACCCCTCTACACCACACAGTCTTACCCCTCTACACCACACAGTCTTACTCCACTACACCACAGTCTTACTCCTCTACACCACACAGTCTTACCCCTCTACACCACACAGTCTTACTTCTCTACACCACAGTCTTACTCCTCTACACCACACAGTCATACTCCTCTACACCACAGTCTTACCTCTCTACACCACAGTCTTACCCCTCTACACCACACAGTCTTACTCCTCTACACCACAGTCTTACCCCTCTACACCACACAGTCTTACTCCTCTACACCACAGTCTTACCCCTCTACACCACACAGTCTTACCCCTCTACACCACGCAGTCTTACTCCTCTACACCACACAGTCTTACTTCTCTTATTGGCTGTTCACCCTATACATGGCCTTGTCTTTCCATTATGAAACTTTGTGATACTGCAGTGTTTAGCTTCTATAAATGTTTGCCAATTACAGTACAGGTTCATGCACCTCTGACCTATGGTTGAGACCATTGGTTGATCTAAGCCTTCACCAATTCCCTTTCTTACCGTATCTGAACGTTCACTTGCAAACAATTTAATCAAATTAGGATAATTTACCAAAATGTAACCCAAAAATTTACTAAATAAATAAATGTAAAATGATGCCTTAGAGATTATGACAATATGTTCAGCACTTTTGCATATAATGACCTAGGCGATGATCCAATGAGAAATGCAATTATGATGTGCACAAGTGACAAGGAGATGTGGAGACTGAATGAACAGTTTTGAGAACAGTTTTGAGAATTTCAATTCTGATCTGAGAAATGAACCAAATCGACTGAGAAAAACTGTAACTATTTGGCTATTTGTATGAGATAAATGTGTTGCTGTTTTTAGAGTTTTGAAAATGTATCAAGTATTGGGAAACGCATGTTAGCAGTCGTAAAAAACTGTAATAAACAACCCTTGTCTATGCACTTGTGTCCTGCTTCACCTTATTCTGCATTACACAAGTTCAGTTCTAGAGACTGTATTCTATGTTGTCGTGGAAATTTTCTAATAAATGGATGAGGACTCGGACGTGGTAAAATGATTAATTTATTACAAAAATATAAATATATATAAATAGGACAAAGACAGATACAAGACAGACACAGACATGAGAGTCTCATTCAAGCATGACAACTCTGAAGGCAGGGGGGCAGTCCCCCTGCTTATATACAATCTTAAACACAATTCAGCAGTTCTAACAGCAGGTTATCTTTAGCACAGCATGTTCCAAAACATAAGCGTCCAGCAGGCTACTTTGTCTCACATGTGTGTATCTCCTAATATGGACTTCCCTAGAGTTAGCGGAAGCAACTGATGTATCAGTTGAACACAGAGAAAGCTAAATGACCCAAGACTAGTAGCCTAGTGACTACCAGTTAACAGAGTGCTCTTACCCTCAGCACTCTCCCTGACCTGGGTCACGTATAGCACACATGCATAATATGAACTAAACATGGTTACACTGAATCACACTACTTCATTATTGTAGTCCTTCTGCTTAGTCAGAATGGACATGTCCTAAATCATAAAGTTCATAATGATCTCTTATAATAACTAAACATGATCTAATCAATGATGATTAGTCAATAATCAATAATTTCTGTCACAATGTCTAGGTGCAGAGAGACTCCCCCTGGTGGCCTGTGGAGGCTCAGCATGTTACTGGAATGTTAGGATGTGTTTCCTTTGTTACCTGTGCTTTAAAAGACTCATTGAAATCTTTGATATGGAAGCCAATGGTCAAGCATTTACGTAACACAGACAACTGCAGTATAACTCCTCTAATGACATATAGGAGCTTAGAGTTTCAACATACAATCAAAAAAAAGTTTATTTAACTTAGGTTTTGTGAATCATGGCTTTTTTAAACAAACCCACACAAACATCAAGGAAAAATCTAAAAGAAGCCCTTTAAGAAGGCAAGAAGACCTTTAAGAAGATGATACATTAAATGTTTCCTAAGAACTGGAGAAACCCCCCATGTGACATTTCACCCCTGGCGGGACCTGTGCCACTGATCTGGCCCGTCAGAATCTCCAAGGATTGCCAGAATCGCCAGAACAGCGCCGGCGCCGCGGTGTTTTTCCGATCGGCTCTGCTTTTCATGTCAGTTCAGTGCTGTATGGCCATGGCAAGCCCTTCGTGCGACAGGCCAAGGAAGTTACAGGGCAATTAAAGCTGTCTGAACTCTGTTTCCCTCGCTGGCTTCCAATTAAAGATTTGGTTGTCAATGAGAGGAATGTTTCTTTCCTTCTCCTGCTCTCTCTCTCTCTCTCTCTCTCTTTTCTGCCCCTCACACTTTGGCCCACTCCTACCTGCCAGTAGTAGTGTGTGTGTGTGTGTGTGTGTGTGTGTGTGTGTGTGTGTGTGTGTGTGTATGTGTGTGGTGTGTGTGTGTGTGTGTGTGTTGGGGGGGACTGGTTTACAAAGTGTTTGTCAATCAGATTGATTGGCCAAAACAGAGAAAGGGACAGAGGAGTGGAGAGAGAGAGAGAGAGAGAGAGAGAGAGAGAGAGAGAGAGAGAGAGAGGAATCATGAAGATGCCTTTAATGCATCCGTTAGCTCATTTATGCCACCCTGAGAGTCCCCAGACTGTTCACTCAACTTAGTCACTCCCAATGAGCAAAATCATAGTGACACCGAGACACCTTTAAACAGCAGAACACTGTACAGCCGTAACACACCAAACATCCTGAGAGGTAATCAGACAACTTGGAGTGAGCTGCTTTGATTAGTGAGTGAGTACAGCAGAGGAGGTGAGAGATGGCCAGAACAGCTCCAGCAATAGGTGAACAGAGAGAAAGAGGGAGGGAGGAGTGGGACAGGGTTCACGCGGGCCTGGACAGAGCTGAATGAAGGGCCTCTCTTCAGGGGCCCGGGCTCTCGGATCAACACTTTCTGGCTCTCTAAAGGGGAGGGGACTCCGATGAGCCCCTGATTGGCTGTCGCAGCTGTCAGCCATACTGGGCTCAAAGGAGAGGGGGCCAGCAAGAGAAGAGTCTTGCTTTTGTATGTGGATTGATGTGTGTGTGTGTGTGTGTGTGTGTGTGTGTGTGTGAGTGTGTTTGTGTGTGAGTGTGTTTGTGTGTGAGTGTGTTTGTGTGTGAGTGTGTTTGTGTGTGAGTGTGTGTGCGTGTGAGTGTGTTTGTGTGTGAGTGTGTTTGTGTGTGAGTGTGAGTGTGTGTGCGTGTGAGTGTGTTTGTGTGTGAGTGTGTTTGTGTGTGAGTGTGTGTGCGTGCGTGCGCGAAGATGCTGGCTCTTCGTCTTAGCACGGAAGCCTCATTACAGGCTGAGTGTGTGTGCATCTAACTCCTCCCACCCGGAGGAAGAAGGCTATTGGACAAGGCCAAGCTGCTCACACCCACCGCACCAAGGCATCGAATTTCACTGTAAATATAGACTTTCAGACATTGTGACTCCATGATCAGTATGCAGAGTGACACCCTCTCTCTGTTTCTCGCACACACACACACACGCACACACACACAAACACACACACACACACACACACACACACACACACACACACACAC